>NC_048428.1:5316480-5353263 GCF_013103735.1 Etheostoma cragini | reverse complement strand
CAGACATCAAGTTCTGTAAGAATGTTCATGCCCCCTTACCATTTTTTTACAAAGTCTAGTTCCAAGAGGCTCTCCAGTTTTTATTTTTAAACATCAAGTTCTCTTGACCAGAGGCTTTACTCCTCATCCTTCTCCCATAACTTTATTTCCCATCTCCCTCTCTTCTTCTTTCTCTTCTTCGCTCTCATACTGAGCGTTTAGATTGGAAACGCTGGGAAACATTTATTGCCTTGCACGTATATACATACTTAGGTACACCTTTTGGCATTAGATAGATAGATAGATAGATATATAGCTTTTTATTGTCATTCAGTTGCACATACAGAACAAAGTGTCGTTCTACTGGCTCATAAATACTGTATTTTTACTGAAAACAAATAGCATATTCTCACCCATTTACACACACAGTTGCTCATGCCATTATGTCTTTTATAGGATTTGATCCTCTCTCTTTCTTCCTATCTCAAAACCAAAACATGTGAACAAAGGTTGTCTGCAGCCCTACAAAAGCACCATGTACTTCTTTGTAAGGAGGTGTTACAAAGCACTCCTGGAGAGGTAGTAGACTAGACCCCAGGCTTTAAGATTTGAGCCTGCATCGTTTTATATTTTATACAGAGCACAGGGTTTGGTCAGAGGTCACAAAAAGAGGAGCTACTGGAAGTACAGAGAAGGTGTGTTAAGCAAAGGGGAACATGTGTGTTAGCAGGTCAGTACAGAGAGAAATTCTAATATCATTTCTGTGGTTGGCATCAGAGATGTGTGGAGCAGTATGCTTTGGAGAGGTCTTGAGTTCATATCCACTTTTCCCCCGAAGCGCATGCTTCAACCCTCACTCAGTCCTCTCTGGGGGAAGACATTCCTGTGTGTGTGTGTGTGTGTGTGTGTGTGTGTGTGTGTGTACACGTTGCACCTTTTGCCATGAGACAGAACAAGAGATATAAAGGTGTTGAGGGCAGAAAAATGTGGAGAGAAAGAGACAGCTAGAGGGGAGGGGGCTTACTCACTCCACCACAGTGGGTGTGATCTTGGAACTGGCAGCAGCCAATTGGCAACCACAACTGGGTCACATGACCACTGTACTAATCAGTGAGAGAACCAGAGAGAGAGAGAAAGAGGCAGCAAACGGGGGAGGGATCTACACATCCTGTTCACCCTCAGTGTGTTCTGAGCAGAGGTACAGCACAAGAGACTCCACGGACACACGCAGAGCGCACCTGAGTGATTGGCCGAAAAGGAAAAACAGTGCAAGACAACAAAGGAAAGAGGGCGAGAAGGGAACTGAAGTGGTGATTACCTTTAGACAACTGACACTGAGACAAAGGCTGACTGCCAATCAAAGAAAAGAGGAAAAAGAGAATAGAAAGGAGAGACAGCATGTCTTCTCTCTCTAATCAGCAGCCTGCCTCTCCTTTCTCAGAGTACAGTGAGCTGTGTAAGGTGCCGTCTCTGACATCCGCCGTGCCGGCTCAGAGCTGGGATTGGCAGCCTCCCACAGGCATGGACCACCTGGTGGTAGGTAGTGGGACTCTGGCACCGACTGGACTCACAGATGAAGACAAGCTGTGCTTCTTTGAGCAGCCCGGCAGGGGCAGAATGGATGCAGAGTTGAAGGTGCCGAGCAGGACAGGGGGCATCTCTGGAAGCACCTCGCTGGGTAACGCATCCCTGGGCAGCGCAGGGGAAAGCCCCGACAGCCCTCTGTCCTCCTCCCCATCTCCCTTCCCAGCTTCCCCAGGCAGAGTACCCTCTGCACTGGGATGCGGGGGTACCAGTGGGGTCTTCCTACCACCAGTTCCTGGATCCCCAGCGAGGCATATGGAGCTGTTAACACCCACTAGTGCCATGTCTTCACACTCAGTGGGAGCCTCACTGATGGAGGCGTCCCCAGTAGATGGAGACTTGCCGTCTGAACCATGGAACAACTCCAGTTTTGCTGAATCCAGCCCAAAGGTTGCCATGCCCCAGGTGGCCCCTAACTACTGCATAATTGGAGTTGTTAATGACAATCACTTGGAAAGAGGCGATGAGGTTCTTGGCGGAGCTGGGGCAGCCCTGGGGGTCCGACAATTATCTAAGGGTTCTTTGGGGGACAACAGCGAGGAGGAAGAGATAGAAGAAGAAGAAGAGGAGCAGGAGTTGGAGCCCTGTTTTATGGGGCGAGCTCAGCAGCAGAGGAAAGCTATGCGCCGCGCAATGTCTGAATGTTCCCACCTATCGGTACCAACCAGTCTAGAGCTGCCTGATAAATACCCAGGTGGAGATGAGGCCGAACTGGACCAGATGGCATCACCCATGGGTGGTCCACGTCGTTCACCACACTCCATGAAGCGCTCGCTTACCGTCGCGGAAGATCAGCCCCAGACCTCGCCGGTCACGCTCTCGGCAGCTGGCACCACACACATCGATCTGCGGCAAGCCCCACCTGAACCACGCCTCTGCCTCTCCCCATTCCCACTGCTTAAGGACAGCAAGGATGGTTTCCCTCTGTCACCACTGGAGGCCCCAGTGGAGGGCTTTAAGGTGGAAAAGGAGCCAGGTGGCGTTGTGCTTTCAGTGCCCCCCAGCCTTAAGGGGCTCAGCAGCGGGACTACCAGCTCTGTTCTGCCTGTAGACTCCGACAGTGATGAGGACACTGGTGGCAAATCAGACATGAAAGATACTGAGTTTGACGGCAATAAAGCAGATACTAAAGTCAACACATATGCAGGTATAGAATTTGGAGCTGGCAACAAATCGACATGGGACATTGATGGGGACCTTGCCACTGGTAGCTTTACCAGCCTTGGCTCAAACTCCAACATTAATAACCCCTTCATCACACTGGATGGTAGGTGGAAGTCATGTGTGCAGTCTCCCCATTTTAACTGTGTTTGTAAACCAACAAAGGTCTGAGTGGCAAACATGTTAAATCGGAGAAACTGAGTTTGTAGGTTAAGCTTTTTCTGCCCACATATCGGGATGCAGGATAGCGCTATGTATAACTTTCACATACTGCTGTCACCCGACCCAAAACGTGGTGTGGCAATTTAATTGAAGGGGTTTGGTGCTAAAGAGTTAAAATAGGTGCAGCATGCAGGCAGGGAATTAGGAAGATCTAATAGGAAAGGTGATGTATTGATCAAGTGTTGTCTTCTGGTGGATTTGTAAGATACAGTTAAGCACATACAGACAATGTGTCTTGTTACCAACATCCCTAATGAGTCATTATTCTAATAGCATCTCAATGCTACTACCCTCATCATTGAGGGCTGCATTGATCTATTGATGAAGGCAGTGATTGTTTGTTGATTGTTTGAACTTTTCATATATTGGTAGTTTTGAACCATTCTAGAT
The DNA here is from genome assembly GCF_013103735.1 of Etheostoma cragini. Lineage (NCBI taxonomy): Eukaryota > Metazoa > Chordata > Actinopteri > Perciformes > Percidae > Etheostoma > Etheostoma cragini. The sequence goes on along the minus strand of NC_048428.1, from coordinate 5,349,927 downwards.
TGTCTGGTCTAAGCTTGCAACTGGTTTTGGGTTTTGTTTTTTTGGCTTTAGGTTAGCTTCAGTGGCAGACTGAAAAGAAGATTGTCAGACAGCTAGAGAGATAGAGAGGGAAAGAGAAATAATGAAAAGCTGAGAGAAGTCGACAGCAACAGATCAGCCTCCAGTATGCTACTTGACATTCTACAATGGTAATATCTGTCTCATTGTGTTGGTCAAAGAGCGCATGCCAGTTTTAGATACAGATCAGCCACAAACTATATTGAGTGTGTGAATAGATCAATTTAAAGTGTGGTTATCTTCAAATGCTACTGAGTGTGTCTGTTCATATGCATACAAATGTGTGTTGCAGCACAATACTGCAAGCTTGCAGCATGAGGTCGAATAGTAGCTGACTCTCCAGCTGACAAATAGACAAAGGGTCAGGGTGCCGCAGCTTATTATAGCTGATGAAGACTTGTCTAACCTCATTTTCTCTCATACTCCATTCTCTTGCCTTATTTATTTGTTTGTCTATAAGGCTGTATCTTTCTTTTTCTGCCTGTCTTCCTGTTACTCTGAATGTTCATTAGATTCTTGGTAAAGACAGGCTGAGCCAAGAAGGCTGAAAGCGGGTCACGGTCATGTCTGGTGATGACCGCCTCTGAGCCAAAATGGGTTCACTGACTAGGAAGTGCGGCCCAGTATGGTGGTATCCCACTTTGGTCTCTTCCCCTTTCTGTACGCCTCTTTCTTTTCCTCTTTGCCCGCACGCCAGGGTTGTTTTCGCAGGGTTGTTTGGGCACTGATCTTTATTTTCTGCCTTCTGAAGTCTAAACAGGAGCACGGCAGAGACATTGGATTGGGTGGGGTAATAAAAAGGTAGGGGGGGACATATAGGTTAGGTGAATCATGCTTGAACAAAATAGGTGGGCATAAGAATAGATGGAATTAGAGTGCGGATCGGGCCGGATTTTTCTGTCCGGGCCCGGCCCGCTTCCGACAGAGCAGTAACCAAACCCGACCCGAGCCCGACAGGCATTAAGATATTTATGTCCGAGCCCGACCCTAGCCCGACACAGTTAAAATCGCATTTGTTTCTCATACTAATGACACATGTACGTTTGTTTGTGTGGAAAGCTTGCTTTTATTAAACAATTGTAGGAAGGCATTCGGAAATTTCAACAGATGAGCGCATCAATGCACACCTCCAATGGCATTGGTTACCTACATAATAAGCTGTTTTAAATTCAAAATGTTCAATGCCTTATCGCGCTGATGTGACCGAGCCCGACCCGAACCCGAGCATCCTTTCTAAAAATCTGTTCGAACCCGGCCCGTCCCGTCGGGTACCGTCGGATCCCGTCAGGCTCGGGTCGGGTATCCATCCAATAGCCAAAAAAGGAAAAAGGATAGATCAGAATACATAACAATATACATTATATAATATAAGCATTGCTTAAAGCAGAGATTCCGCTGATTTGGAAAGAAAGGGTGAAATAAATTAAACTGAAGGAGATCAGAGTTTGGTCCATCAGCTTGTATTTCAACATACACAAAGCAAAACCCACGCTAAATATAGCCCTGGAGTTAGTAGATCTTCTGTCATGTCAAATTATTTCTGTCTCGTAATATTCCCTGGTTTCAGGCACATTTTCAGCCACCTTCACTCTCAGAATCGAGCACAATAATTGTCACATAATGTTCTGTCGGGGGAAGGTTCTGTCCAGCAGCAGCCCTGTGTTGTAGCTTTGGAACATGGGCATGTTTTTGCAGTGCAGCTGTGTCTGCATTTTTTTTGTGTACTTGTTTGTTTGTCTTTGTGAGGGCACATCATTTTTTTCTGTGTGTATATGTTTGTCAGTATGAATCTGTCTTTTTCCATTCACATAGGGCCTTTTAACCCTTAGTGCATTTAGAAAAAGTTGCACTTTTTTTCTTAATATCATAACTCAATCAAACTAGAATATACAGACTTCACACATACTACTGGAATGATGGCAACTTACTTTCTGTGGAGATAGCCGATTTTACAATGCTCACTGCGTTTCATTAATCCATTTACAATTCTAGTAAAAAAAAAAGAAAAGAAATGCACCTTCTAACTTCAGATGTTGCATTATAAAAAGCACATTTAAAGATTTCCTTGGGTATCAAAAGTAAAGGTGATTCTTGTCTTGTCATGGTTACAGTGCTATCATGATCTGCTAGCACCTAAAGCAGAAAGACTTTCCAAAATGTGGTGTTTACATGATGTAATATTCTATTTAAGGCCAAAAATGGGTCTCAGTTGTAGTCCACAACTAATTCACTAACTTAATGGCACTGTTCTCTTCTCCCAAAGCATAGTAGGAGTTGCACGGTCAAAATTCAAGGAATATACAGTATATCCCAAATGGAGATAGAAAAAGGTGATTTGTTTTTCATTTCACAATATCGTAACATTTTGTGACAGAACTATGGCGTAGAGTGTCCAATCAACATGGTTCTTATCTCCTTGAAACACTGCCCCTCATCTTTCTCTATCGATGTCATTATATTCATTTCAATTTTATTTATATAGTGCTAAATCACAACAACAGTTATCTCATTGCGCTTTTCATTAAAGAGCAGGTCTAGACCGTACTCTATGATGTTATTTACAGAAACCCAACAATTCCCACCAAGAGCAAGCACTAGGCAACAGAGGCAAAGAAAAACGTCCTTTAAGATGCAGAAACCTCGAGCAGAACCATGGCTCAGGGTGGGGGGGGCATCTGCCTCAACCGGTTGGGGGTGAAAGACAGAGAAAAGACAGAAAGACAGACAGAGAGAGACATGGAGAACTGTGGCAGAGGGTGTCGAGCAGGAACATGGAGGCAGCAGGTGATTCCAACCCCAGATCCAGAGCCAGAAACACCTGCAGAAAGCGATAGGAGGAGAGAGGAGAGGGGTGAGAGAGCACAAGACTCCGGGAAAGGGAAGAAGTCTAGTTAGTAACATGGATTAATGGGATACAGTACATCAATAAGGACTAGACAAATTTTGCCAACTAAAATAATACAGTTTACATAAGACATTATTCAAGACAACAGCTAGGCTAGACAAATACGGATAATGCAAACAAGGCTTGGACAATACAATACAATACATGAACAATTAATGCATGCAAGTGCTATGAGCATTCTGGATCAGCTGAAGAGTCTTTATGGACCTTTTCAAGCAGCCTGATAACAGTAAAAAGAAAATAAATAAATAAAGAATTGCAATGATCCTACCTAGAAGTAACAAATGTATGGACTAGTTTTTCTGCATCCTTTTTAGACAGGATATTCCTGATTTTTGCAATATTACGTAGGCATGTATGTATGTACTGGGGTGGCTGTGGCTCAGTGGTAGAGCGGTTGCCTGCCAATCGGAAGGTTGGGGGTTCATTCCCTAGCCCTGCAGCCCAAGTGTCCTTGGGCAAGACACTGAACCCCGAGTTGCCCCTGATGCTGCGCATCGGAGTGTGAATGTGTGTGAGTGTTTATCTGATGAGCAGGTGGCCCCTTGTACGGCAGCCTCGGCCACAGTGTATGAATGTATGTGAACGGTGAATGTCTCCTGTAGATGTAAAAGCGCTTTGAGTAGTCGTTAAGACTAGAAAAGCGCTATATAAATACAGCACATTTACATTTTACATGTATGAATGAAAAAAACTCCAATACATTAGAAAATGTCCTTAAAGGACAATTAACAGCCTTTAATTCAATACAATTTTAGCATGGTATCAATTCATAACAAGAGTTAATCTCAAGACATCTTACAGATAGATAGCATGTAGTGTGACAGCGGCAAGGGAAACCTCTCTCTTTTAGGGAGAAACCTCGGATGGTGAGGAAAACTTGCTTTTGGTGGGGGGTGTGATGAACAGTGGCAATAATAGTCATTTATTAAGATAATGGAACTGTCACTAGAAATAGTTGTAGAAGTTCATGGTGTTGCAGGGCATAGCTGGACGTAGCAGGGCATTGCAGGACATAGCAAGACATAGCAGGATGTAGCAGGGCACTGCAGGACATAGCAGGAGGTAGCAGGGCACTGCAAGACATAGCAGGATGTAGCAGGGCACTGCAGGACATAGCAGGAGGTAGCAGGGCACTGCAGGACATAGCAGGAGGTAGCAGGGCACTGCAGGACATAGCTGGATGTAGCAGGACAAAGCGGGATGTAGCAGGACGTAGCGGGATGTAGCAGGGACTAGCCGGAAATAGCAGGGACTGCAAGACATAGCAGGACGTAGCAGGGCATAGCAGGATGTAGCAGGGCACTGCAGGACATAGCAGGGCATTGCAGAGTGTAGCAGGTGTAGGAGGACAAAGCAGGGCTTGGAGATGGACCAAGGTGAAACCTGCAACCTTGATTTAGGTGCCACCCTAATCTAAGAAGAACTGTTAGCATAGCATAGCCCTAAAATAATATATAGGTGTGAAAACTAAAACAAAGAGAGGTTGATGATTCAAAGGGTTCACAGTGTTTCAGCTGGGTCTTAAAAAGTCCGAGATTTAAAAATCTAGATTTTAGGCCTTAAAAAGCCTTAATATTGCTTTATTTTGTATTTTAAGTGTTAAATAATTCTGAACAGCTCGTAATTTTGCTACATCCATATAACGCTACCTCTAATGCTCGTTGAAATCCTCCTGCAGCGCTTTAAAATGTTTTTAGTTTTTATTTTGTGGTGTATAGTTCTTTATTTTGCTAGTCCAAATAATTATTCACTGTATCATGACTACAAAGGAGACCAAAGTGCAACTTCTATTGAAGCCAATCTGAACACCAATCCTATGATGCAATGGGGATAATAATTTCAGTTTCAGACGATGTTTCCGGATTCTGACATCTGTTTTTTTGTTTATTATTACATTTCATTCATAGTGGTCTTAAAAAGTCTTAAATTGGACATGGTCAAACCTGCAGAAACCCCGGGTTCAGCACTTTCCCTGCAAACTGCTGTAACTCATCACTGAGCTGCCAGTGAGCCTTCACTAGACAGCCAAACAGAGAGTCTCACACTTCCAATAGGACATTAAGCCACAATGTCCACTCTCCACTCACCACTTCACAACCACTTTAAAGTGTCCACTGTGTTTGATGTGCTACCAAAGGGCACTGATGTAGTGTAGCATACACTTCACATACTGTGTTGTCAAGGCTGATAAACTCCACTCAGCCAGAGAGCTCCAAGTGTTGTGGAGCAACAGAGTAAAGACCTGACAGGGTTTTAATGAGACGGCTTCTGAAACGCTAATTTAACTGGAGGAGCCAAGTGGATGCCCAAAAAATTTGGTTCAGAATTGTTCATTAAGATTGGAGGCCTCATTGATCAGAAATTCATTTGAACCTGTTTATGTGCTTTAGGTTCTTTAAGGACCAGGGTTTGACTCCGACCTGGAGCTTTTCATATCTTTTGGCTTAGGCTGTCCTGTCGATAGAGGCCTAAAAGTGCCCCAAAAAAATAACATAAATCACAAAAATATTCCTATGCCCCAACCTGGTGCTCCTAATAACATAAGAAACACAACCATTCCACACACATTGGTTTGAATTATGTTTTTATATTTTTTATTTGCTCTCACGATCGCTTCCCACTGCCAGAGTTGCAACTCAAATAAAAGTTTATGAAAGCTGTACTTATGGTCAGATCTTGTGCCTGACTGATGAGGAAGTGATACTGTTACGCCCCAGTCTAGGGGTGCCTAGGACGCAACATAAACTAGACTAATTGGCCCCATCTTTCCCGTCCCCCAAGCAGCCACAAAACTTAAGTGTTGGTCCCAATATATTTATTGGACACAATTATGTATATTTCACATAAGTTAATCAAACAAAGGTGTAACTATAGGGTGGCCTACTATCAAAACAACAAACAAAACAACCCTGTCTTGAAGTAAGAAGGTAACCTAACAAACCATAAAGGCCAAAAGAATAACAATAACTTACCTTCCTAACTAAGCAAAACAGGAGAAAACTAAACCTGTCTAAAGGTCCACCCATACAATTGGAAGATGAACTATACAAAAACAAAAGGCAACATGTGGCCGGTTGGGCGGCGAGGAGAAATGGAGAACACCTGCTGGCACCTCTGTCTCTCCCGACGGTCGCCATGTTGTTCCCTTAAATAGCCGGTAGTGCACAGCTGCAGTCAATCGCGGATCGGACTTAGCTGCCTCTACCAATCAAGCTCCAGCAGTGACACAGCGCTATTTGCATAGGGAGACAACAGGACAAATGCGCGCACACACACACACACAGCGAGACAAACAAAATACGACCACTGTTGTAACAATATTGATAAGCGTTGTGATTTATGCATTTACATATCGGCTATTCTTTGCCAGCTAGCAAGTGTTTTGCCTGTAAAACCGTCTGTGTTCTTCATATTTATGTCAAACTATAGTTTGCTCTTCTGATGTAAAATATGCGGCTCTGATAGATGTTTGTGATCGGTCACGTTGTGCAAACACCAACTCTTTTATGTGAACGTGCTCTGGATTGGGAAAGCCCAGGTGGATTGAACTAGTTGATAACCACTGTGGTGACACAGCTGATGTGGGAGTCTGGTTCTTAGGTTAGGTGAAGCCGGGTAACTGGAATAAACCTAGGGCATGTTGTAGTACAGGCCTCAGGTCAACGTTGTTGGATTGTGTACAAAACAGAGAAAAAGAAGGAATAGGGTATGTTTCTTTCCATATACTGTGATCCTACCTCGGTGGCAGTGTTTTTAATAGATAAAGAAGATGAAGAAAAAGTGGGACATGGAGAGTTATTTCCTTCATGGGACAAAAGGAACACTGCAAGAAAGAGTAAAAAAAAGCATTGTGAAAAGGAGTGACACTGGGAGTGTCAAAGTGGGAAGGTTGGGTTTCACCGCCGGCTGTTTGCTTTAATGAAGCCATTTTCACCAGGCTTTCCACAGCTCTGGCACATATCAGATATCTGCCCTAATTAGAGGATCAAGTTGATCTCCTGAGTCTCTCATTGTTTACAATTCAGAAAACCAAGGCCTTGTTTGCTTACTTAGTTGCTCCCATTTCTCCTGTTCTCTTTTCCTTTGTCTTGTCACAGCGATGTCTCATTTTATTAAGGTCAGTTTTTTCTTTTATATAGTCACCTATTTGTGTTCACTCTGTTTGGTCTGATGTATGTCATCGTTCCAGGTCTGGGGTTGCTGCTTGTTATGTAAGCTTTCAGTGTCATTTCATTCTGCTTTACGCCTCATTTTCCTTGTCTGGTTCCCTCCTTTCCTTCCCATGTTGTCCTCTTTCAGTCCCTTATTTTAAAGGTCATTATTGGCATGGGGACATTTTCTGAAGGAGCTATAAACCAGAAGCTAATGTAAAAAATTAACAACAAAATGGATAAAAAAAGAACGTGTTACCATTCTTAACCCGTTGTTCTTCTTTCTGTCCACCTATTTGCTTCTAAATCTGCTAATCAATATTTCCCATTCTGACTCCTAAGCACTGGAATGAAGGGAACCCTCTCTGTCTTTGCTTTTATTATCACGTTTGCCAAAATTGGTAGTGAGAAAATAATCTTGATTTATTTTCTGTAAAATAAACTTTGAGAAACCGGCCGTCACGTCAAGATTTGGTGAAGAGTTGCCAATGAAACACCTAGGACTGATTTGCTTTTTTGTTTGTTTGTCTCTTGTCCTGTTTGGTACAGTAGAAAATAAAGCCTGTGAGAGAAATTAGAGGCTATTCAAGCTGAAAGGAATAGCTAATAAAGCCAGTTGATCAGCACCATTATGATACAAGGAATGTGAATGAATTCCAATTTCATACGTCTGTCTTATTTTCATGGATTTGTCCATCATTCCTGTTGGTAATGAAATTGTATAGTCACCAAGTTAATAGCTTAGATCTGGAAATAAAACAAGGACACAGGCATGTTGTAAATACCTTACACGTCCTGATTAGTAAGACTTCTTAGGAAGAGAAGAACGGTGAATGGTCAATCCATTCAGAAAACTGACAGTTGTAAACATCAACCACTATTTACAGACTGCTTCCTGGCTAAACATGAGCTGACTTACTTAGAAAAAAAAGTTTGGGGGCAGAGGGAGAGACATGAGGCAAGATGTTGCATGAGGTAAAGCTTGATTTATGGTTCTGTGGAGGCTCCACGCAGAGCTTTCGCCACAGCCTACGTCAGTGGCCTGAAGGTTAGTCTTGGTGCGTTGGTGTGTGCGTTGATATAATAGCAGGGCCGGTGTGTGTGTGGGCTTGTGTGTGTGTGGGGGGTGCGGTGCGGTGCGAGGAACAGTGATTAGCTCCAGAGTGAGTGCAGACTCTGGAAGCAAAGTGAGAGAAACAAAGTCTCTCCCCTGTTCTTTCTGACCAATGTATTAAATCAGTAGCAGGAAGAGTTCACTCCCTCCTTGATTTCATGTTGTTTATGGAAAAGGAGAACCAGGAAATGAGTCAGGGGGAAATGCAATGCTTCCAAGCAACGGCCAAGGGACGTGCGTCGCAGCGCCGTATAGTTAGTAGTAGTAGTTACATTTTTTGACAAGTGCATGTCAGGCTACGGCGTAGGGTATGCACAGCAGAATATGAACACTTTAAACTATTAACTGTCAAACACAACCTTGGGACTTGAGTCCTGTCCTTCTGAATGTCTTAAGCCTTTTTCTACCTGTGTACATGTTAGTCCTTGTTCATAGAATACTCTGCCTGCAACTGAAAGCACATTTATACTTTCACATCCACATAGGTGGGACGGTTTGCAGAGGTCTATGTGACGTACGTGCTATATGTATAATTGCCACTGTTCATCATACCCCCAACCAGCCCAGTCAGACACTGCCTACCAAGAGCCTGGGTCTGTCAGAGGTTTCTCACTAAAAGTGAGATTTTCCTCGCCACTGTTGCACTAAATACTTGCCCTTGGGGCAATTACTAGAATTGTTGGGGCTTTGTAAATTATAGAGTGGGGTCTAAACCTGCTCTAACTGTAAAGTGTCTTGAGATAACTCTCTTACTACATTTCTTTGTGACAGGCGCACAATGATAAGATGATAAAGTTAAGGCGGCTTACCCTTTCTGCACATATTATGACATATTATGATGTGTCGCACAACAGGCAGTTTGCAATTTTGTTTGCTAGTGGCACTCTCTGCATGCAACATGAGCATGTCCACGTAGAGTTATGCAACAGTCTGTGTTTGTGCACTTTATGTATATGTGTATGTATGTTGTGTTGAATTTTTCAAACAGCAGATATTGAAAGAAATTTCCTTCGGGACAGTAAAATTGATCTCATCTTACAATGGATTGTGGAATGTTAAGGCTGCACAGGATACACAGCTTTTGAGTCTGTTACGTTGCGTTTGTTTTCACAATGTGGACATCAGAGGATCCAACTGGGACGCTCTGACCGTGCTCAGCTCACCCCACTGTTAGGTCATCACCACCTGAGGGCAGATGATGCACAGGTTTCATTCAGTGATTCAGCACAAGAGATATGTTAACTATGTTAACAGCAACATCATCCAGACTCATGGTATTTTGTTTTCATTCATAATAAAGATGCAGATAAGAAATATTCCACTTATTTCAGCAACATCATCCAGACGTATGGTATTTTGTTTTCATTCATAATAAAGATGCAGATAAGAAATATTCCACTTATTTCACAAACTCTGCCTTAAGTACATAATTTGCAGTAGTGACTTATTCTGTATTCTCAGTGTTGATCAACGCAACCTGAAAGTGAGCATAAAAACAGGTGAATGGAAACTCACCTGTGGTACTACAAATAAAAAATGTATCTGACAAATACAAAATAGGACCATGATGGTTATGGGTTCACCTGAGATGTTTATGGGAGATTAGGGTTGGATAAGTCAAGGATGATTATCTGGGTTTTGGCTTTATTGAGCTTGTTGTGGCACCAAGTGTTTCCTTGGGCTTCCTGCTGGCAACTGTGTGCTACAGGCCTATAATTTGTGAAATATAGTACATGTATATTGATATATTGATTTCTAATTTAAATTCCCTTTTCTTTCCAGTAAAATCTGACCAGATGGAGAAGGCAGAGAAGAAGGAGGAGAAACTGGAGGACGATGTAAAGAAGGTAGACCTGTTACACTCTCTGGATAAAGCTGAGCAGAAGAGTGTGAAGGTAGATTTTGCCAGCAGTGAGACTCCAGCCAAGGTGGAGAAAGAGATGGAGAAGGAAAAACAGAAAGAGACACAAAAAGAGAAGGAGAAAGAGGCAGAAAGGGTGAAAGAAAAGGAAAATGAGAAAGAGGTAAAAGATACAGAAAATGTTAAAGAGGAGAAAGAGGCAGCCAAAGTGAAGGTGACAGAGAAACAGAATGAAAAGGAGAAAGAGAAAGTGGAGTCAATGCAGCAGAAGGCAGATAAGGAGGATAAAATGAACAAGGTAGAAGAATCACCAGATAAATTGCTGAAGACAAATACAGCGGACAAGACAGGGAATGTAGAAAAAGTGGAGATGACAAAAGAAGAAGGGAGCAAAGTGGAGAAAAAGGAGACTGTGGACAAAGTGGAGGAAAATGAAAAGTCCAAAATTGAAGAAAAAACTGAGAAGTTCGAGAAAACTGAGATGAAGGATGGTAAAGAGCAGCGCACGGACAAAGTAGAAAAGACCCCAGAGCAACAGCCGACACCCGTCAAGCTGGATACCAGCTATGACAGGCCGGAGAAGAAGGCTGACACAGAGACAAAGAAGACACCAGAGGTGGAAGACACTAAGAAAGAAAAAGCTGACACGGACGAAGCCAAGAAGATGTTGGAGAAACCCCCTGAGGAGCCGGCGGCAAGACCAATGCAGAAGAGCGATAAGGACGAGAAGCAGGACAAAATGCCGGTCGACAAAAAAGTTGTGGAGAAAAAGGATGACAAGAAGGACAAGGCTGCAAAAGCAGATGGAGGAGAGAAGGCCAAAAAAACAAAACCTGCAACCAATGGAAGCAGTGCCACATTGAGCAGAGACCCGGCAGGTGCAGACAAGAAGACCAAGGTAGTAATGTTTTTCATGACACACATAACATAATGGTAGGCTCCATAGAATCTACGCTGAAAACAAACATTGATCGCACTATTTTATTAGTGCTGTCACACCCCGATGTAAGTCGATTGCAGATTTGAGTCCTTCATGCTCAGATTTAAATGGTTTACGGCATAACATGTCACACTGAAATTTGTGAAATCCATTAAATAATAAACTTTTCTCATTACAAACAATAACAGAAGATGGAAATCATTTCAAAAATGATTTAACTATCAAGCCTATGTTGTGTTTGATTGCTAATTTATAGCTAAGCTAGCTATCATTTCAAAAACATTTAAGCTGTCTGGTTGTTTGATTGCTAACGTCAGCTCAAAACGCCATTCAACTAACAAGCTTGTTGTGTTTAATGCTAACTTGTAGCTGGCAGTGAACCAACTTTGTTAAGTTGGTCCATTTTTAATGTATTGACATTACAGAAATCTCTTGTTAGCATCTTTGATGCTACTCTTTGCAAAGTGCACGATTCAAATCTGTAGTCGACTTACATCGGGGAGTGACAAGTATCACATCAGACTAAAACGGGTTATAATGTAAGACTAATGCCCATTTCACACCTGAAAATAAAGGTAAGTCAATAAGCAGTATCGTAGGACAGGTTTTAATCTCTAGTTTTAAGAAAAGACACACTGTGAGGTTTGGTCCAGTGTGAGCTTCAAAGGTCATCATATATCACACAATCACTAATGTTTGGTTGTGAGGTATGTAATGTGCATGTGCAACAAGAGGGGAGACCAACAAGGCTTATATTTAGCATAAGCATTGCTAGCGTTAGCCTCATAGTGTTAGCCTTAGCCAACTCAGTACCAACGCGGAGAGCTGGAAAATTGAACTTTTCCCAAACTCCGTGGGGAGGAGGGACACAACATTATGGCCACCAACAAAACTCAGCAATTATTGTTCTTGCTCGGGCTTTAACGTATGGATAGTTGGAGGCGTTGCCACAACCGACCGAATGGCTTCGCTGGAATCGTTCTCCACCGCCACGGAACTACAACTCTAGCGCACAGCCTCAACGTGATCCTTCTCAGCCACTCCCTTTGTTCGCTGTTTGGACCGGTTAAAATTAGGCCAGAGAAACCCAAGAATGTAACGCAAACCCAGACGGTGTACTGAAGGGAAATGAAAATTGAGTGGAAGTACGTAGGAGGGCGGGGCCAGGCTAATTCAGACCTATTTGAAGTCATAAATCTGTATTAAAGCAACACTTTAAGAACTTTTCCCGCTTCAGTCCCCCTACAGATTGAAAGCGGAAATGTCGATTACATCACATTGTCCAGTTCATTCGAACCACAGATCCGCTACCTGATCTGACAAACCAATTCGGCTTCCAAACTGTAGGGGGAAACGTTCTCTAGTAGTTCAAATAGGTCTGAACAAGGTGTACTGCACAATACAGTAGGCAACATTGCAACTATGAATCCAATGCTAATTATTATTATTTTACTGTTATTTACTACTATTGTTTTCCTTTACTTTTTCTTATATGATTTATGATTATAATGCTGCTTGTGCTGCTTCACTTAACATTATCATCAGTTTTCCTTATTTTTTCTTTCCTTTACTTTCCCTCCTTATTTTGCCCTCCATCGCTCCTTTATGTCTCGGTCCTATGTGGCAGCCGGCTGCCCTGGCAACCAAACCAAGCGCTGCTGCTAAAACGCGTCCGAGCAGCGCAGCTGCCGTTGGTTCGGGCACAGCCCCGACTAAGCGCCCCACATCCACCACCACCACCACCTCCATCTTAGACAGAAAAACAACCACAGCCAAGGCACCATCCACAGCCGCTGCTGGTCCAAAGCGACCCTCCACCACTTCTACCAGCCGCCCTGCACCCCATGCCACTCTTGCAAGCCGCCCTGCATCCTCAACCACCACTGCGCGTGATGTCAGAGCCAAGGTGAGTTTCAGCTGTCGGGACGTCTGTCAGGGCTGCAGAATGCTCAGTTATACACAATAAGGATTTCAGAGACAGCTCATCTGATGCGTTTGGATCAAGTGTGACCAAACTGACCAAACACTATTAACCCACCCTTAAATTTGACCCAATTTCAAAACGGTTTCTACATCAGAAGTAACTGTTTCTTTCTACCAAATTGTCACAGAATAACGTGGATCGATCTTCACAAGTAAAATAAATGATTAGTTTACTACTTTTATTAAATGGGCATGTTTTTTGTAAAGGTTCTTAGCATTTGAAGAAAAAGTTGATAAAAGAAAGTGACAAAAGTGTTAGGGGGAAAACGTTAAAAAAAAAAAGTGACAAAGAATTTTGGGAAAAGAGACAATACTTTGAAAAAAGTGACAAATGTCAGATCATGTTTCAAAAATATGGTAAAAACAGTTGAATTCAAATTGAAGTGAAAAAGAACTACGGGAAAGGCAATCAAAACGTTTCTAATTTTCAAATTTGACCCAGAAAAACTAAAAGTTTCTAGCCTGACGTTGTCATACTCAGATTCTAGTCAGAATATGAGTCTGAAACTGCTCCATTGGGCTGTGATTAGGGGCTGTGTTTCAACTGAAAAGGCCACTGCACTTAATTGGATAGACCTACAACCAATCAGAGCAATGGAGTATGTGGCGTATGTCGAGCGACGCAAAGATGTCAAACAGAATACAGAACTGGTGTTAGCTACTGTAGCTGCTAGCCCATATACCCGGCAGTTTGGAAAATGCTAATGATTTCACATGCACGTCACGGCATACATACTTACATTCATCCCTCGGATGTATCATAAGATAATACCATGGATGTATTAATAGAACACATGGTAAATAAAAACCATTAGCCATATCTGCCCAGCTACTCGACCTCCAGAGAACCGTCATATGAGCATGCGCAGTGCAAGGCAACATGAGTGGGTGCAGTCCCGCGGGATTGCTCTCGTTCATTATTACGTTATTTTTTAATCATCTGTCCATTGTCGTATAAAGCCCGACCTGACAATTTGATTGGTCCTAACAGCTCTTGTTCAAGCATTGTTGCTCCACAACGGATCAAGTCACGATCAAAGTTCCCAAGCTCTAATGTTGTGGTTGGGGCAAAGTTCGGCTGGCATCCAGGCTAAAACTCATCATGGTCAACACAAGAGTTAAAAGTCTACTTATTATTTTAGGGCTGAAAAAAATCTCTTTCCCCGACCATTTGGTCTCAGTGCCTTTTAGCATGCACAGACTCACAGTTGTGTATCATAACACTCTGGTGAATTTTGGGTGCAGCTTTAGGGTCTGCAGTATAAGTATGTATGTAGACTATAGTGCGACAACAACACTGTTGGCATGTCAACATGATACAAGCCTTCCGTGATCGCGCACATTTATACAGTAGGCTAGGCTACTGTCGTAGGGGTGAAGTAGCTAGCTAGCAAACTTTTTTTCAAACAAATTTATAGGCCAAAAATTTGCTTTCCCACTTTGAAAGACCAGCAGCCGCCACTAATCTGTGGCTGCAAAAATCCGCACAATGTTTTGCAGATTTTAAACAAATTAAAATGTTAAAGTAAAACTCAGAATGTTAACCCATCTCTATCCCAACCAAAAAAAACAGTCCGCTAAATTCTGCAGGTTTAAATTCTGGATCACTGCTAAAAACTATTAAAAGAAATCCCTTGATTCCGTTTGGCTCTGCTCATCAGCCTTCTTAACTGCAACCAGCGTGATACCACAACATATAAATCAACAGCCTTTATTTAGCCTCGCAGTGCCCAGGGGTGCCGAGTGACTCAGTTCAGTGTGGCCAGCTTGTTGCTGGATGGCTTGGCAGTATGTGGAGCATGGCATCATCCTAGGGGTTACGAGGGGGAAATGTGCTTCTCAATGTGAAATCATCATGGAGCGCCTACATGTTACACACATTGGGGCAAACGTCTTTGACCTGAATTTCTCAGTGAACTCACTGACCATTTGCCTGAGCTGAAACAGAAGACGTATTATGACCCACGTTAGCACTTCATTTGTTGCTGACAGTGTTTGCCTTCATTCATCTGTCATCGCTCTCTCTCCTCACCTGACATCTCTGGTGTTAATTATTCTTCCTCTCTTCAGACGACTACAGAGAAGCGCCCCCTTGTTCCAAAGGCCGGCACTGCCACCTCAACAGGCTCCACTGCTGCCACCAAAAATGGAACAGCTACCACAGCAGCCAGTAAAACAGCTGCAGCAGTCCGCACCACGGCGGCCACTCGCACCACTACTACCACTGCAGCCAAAAAGCCTTTAGGTACGACGGACATGCTCACACATATACACAACATATACAGTATGTGTACAATATAATTGTACACACACACAGAAACACACACCTTTTTGATAATCAGTATTTTTTGATAGATCTCAATGCTTGCAACTGAACTTGTTGGGTTTTTGTAAATAACATTACAGAGTACGTTCTTGACTTGCTCTTTTATGAAAAGCGCAATCAGATAACTGTTGTTTTGATTTGGCCTTATATAAATAAAATTGAATTGAACTGAATTGAACTACACGCTCACCATCTGTGTTTCAGCCTCTAAGACAGATGGAAAATCAGCAGAGGAGAAGAAGCCAAGCACTCTGAAGACTTCTACAGGTATTACAGCACTCCCTTCACTTGTCAGACAGGATAAATGCAAGTGTGAGTCTGATTCTCACATCAGAAACAAGTCCTAAAATGTGTAACTTCTGTTCACTAGGTCATAGCCCCCGCCAGGGAAATGATTGTACTAATAGATAGGATGTAGTATTTTATAAAATCTTGGCCCTAATTTCCAACTACTGTCTGGTCTGGCACTGCAGTGCTCTCCCTCCACCTGTGCTTTGCTCTTTGTATATCTTTCTGTCCTCTTTCTTCCCCTTTTTTTCTCCACTCTGCTCTTCTGTAACACTTTCCTCAGTTTTGCCTACCCTCTCTCTCTTTCTATACAGTTACAGCTTTACTCCTGTCGACAGATTAATTTACATTTTGG
The DNA here is from genome assembly GCF_013103735.1 of Etheostoma cragini. Classification (NCBI taxonomy): domain Eukaryota; kingdom Metazoa; phylum Chordata; class Actinopteri; order Perciformes; family Percidae; genus Etheostoma; species Etheostoma cragini. The sequence goes on along the minus strand of NC_048428.1, from coordinate 5,333,944 downwards.
CAACATAGAGAGCTGTCAGCAGGAGTGTGACACTGCAACACACACTGTCCAAGCATAACAACGCTGTTCAGGCTCTTAGAGAGAGAGGCGTTATTGCTGAAAGGCCCTGGAGAGTTAAAATCCTTCACCATAGCAGCCTGTGGATTACTGTCCTTTTGCTGTTGACAGGAGTTTGCGGCGCCTGCTGATACAGCGTGAGGATTTTCTCAATTAAACATTTCTTAACCGGAGCTGGAGATATAGCAAAGGCTCTCAGGGAGGATTGACAGCGGGAAACACGCTTTTTGAAAATGCTGATGTATAGCAAAGTGAATTGAATTGCCAGATTTTAAAGTGCAATGTGGTATACTAAACTTGCATGATCTCCCTAGATTTTTTCATTCACTGTCTATGGTTCCTAGGGCCATACACCCCTTCCCCCTTGATCACAAAAAGTATTGGGACAGCACTCATTCTTACGTTAACATAAGATAAAGAAATGAGATTCAGCCTTATACCCCCTGTGAATATGTTCTTCCTGTATTTTAATGAAGAATATTTATTTATTTACAATACATTATTCATTTACGAAGAAATGTTCCTAATCTTTTGAATTAAGGCACTCAGATCAATTTTTTTCCCTTCTTAATCAACTTTAGCCTGGGTGTGTAAACTTTTACAAGCCACTGTATGTTTCCCATAAACACAAACATACTGATTGGATTAAAGCAAAGACAACATGGCAGTATTAACGGTAAAATAGGTTACAGAAGATTTTGTTCTGTATGACAGACGCAATAGCCTACTATTTTTTTGTTTCTATCAAAGGGCACACACAGTATAAAAGAAGACAGACATTAAGTAAAGAATAAAGCCCTCCTTTTAGCCCACTCACAAGTTCTTACAATCTTTTTTTTTTAAACAAATGCTAGAATAAAAATAAAAGTAATTCAAAATAAAAAATAAAATAAATTAACTAAGACAAAATAAAATAGAAGGTTTGCACACTTCAGGCACACTCAACGTAGTCAGTCAAGAGGAGGTATTCTAGCCATTGTATGTCATCTGGAAATATATTTTGAGATCTCTGACCATGCTAGACCACAAAGTCCACTCTGAAGAGTCCGTGTACCATCTTCCCCAATGTAGCATTGGGGAAGATGGGAAGATGGACGATTCCACTCCATTGTGGAATCGTGGGAACAGAGTCTAAGATCCACAGAAGAAGAATGCATGTCCTTGCATTGAAGAGAAGCACCTCCAGCAGCCTCAGATTGGAGGGGCAAAACCTTGAGAATTTCAAACATCAACATGTCATTTATTAAATAGAAACATCTTTTCATGTTCTATTGCTCACATGCCTCACATGCCGCGTGAAAAATAGGCGTTGGTTTTATTTCTAGCATGCACGCGTTTTCGCAGCAGCTCGACATGCGTTGGTAGACGTGCGTGTCACACAGGCAGTTTGCAATCTCTAACCTGTTAACATGGGACCCGAAATAAAAATGGACACGCCACGCAGCTGACAGGCTTGCTTAAAGCATCCAGTGTGTAGACAGCCTAATGCACATGTCAAACATACCGGTAGGAACCAGTGGCAACAGTCAAATACAAATAGAGAACATGTCATTGATTGAACACAACTACTCAAAGTTGATTTCACTTGTTTCAAATGATGTGAAACGACCAGTACCAGCCAGTTCAGAGAACTAACAGGAAGGACAATACTGCTTGTGATGACGATGAGGTGCTCTGGCCTGACCCAGCCCAAAGAAGATCACATGTTTACTCCTTTGATTTTTGTCCCAAGTATTGTATACTGTAGTGCAGTGCATTGCAGGCTGTATACTGTGTAATGAACTGGCCTTGGTAAATGGTATGGCCTTCCACATTGTGTTTTCGAACCCGGGCCGCTGCAGGACTCAGCCAACATGGGGGGAGCGCACTTACTCAGTGAGCTATAGGCCGCCCCCTGCTCAATAGATTTTTGAGTGGTTGCAGGTTCATATCAACAAATAACAAGAATGACAGTATCACAGAGACACAGGACAAGTTTGTGAGATGAAAGGTACAGTACTGAAAAATAGGGGTAGCAGGAGGAGGAAAAACTAAAAAGATGATAGAACATGTTTTTGTTCATCAAAAGACAATAACCGAGAAATATGAAATTAGTTTTGAGATTAAAAATGCATTTCTCCCTAAGAACTCTGTTTTGAACAATATCTTTTCTATTTTTTGGTGTATTGTTTACTGACTGCTTGATAGTGTGTATCATTTTGATCGCTTTTTTCATGATTTAAGAGCAGTACTTGATTTTGAACATAGGTAAAACAGTTTTGAGGCAAAAGTTTCATTTTGCGAGGGGAATCAGAGATTTTGTAGATGAGTTTTGTGTTTAATGTTTTCAGAAAATGGAGCCAAGTTTCAGAAATTGTGTTTGAGCAATTGAGAAAAACTAATAAACACTATATAGGGAATAGTGAGTGAGTGAGTCCTAAGCACATCACCTTTGGGTGTTTTGATCTTTGCTTTAAATGTAGCAGAGATTTAACATTATTTTTCTACATGCTATCCCAATTCCCTTAAGTGAGACCATTTGAATAATAGTTTTGCAATTCAACACTATAAAGCTATGTATAACTCTCTGTCTCTCTCTCTCTCTCTCTCCTTGTCTCTCTTTCTGTTTCTGTCTCTCTCTCTGTCTCTCCCAGTTGACTCTACAAAGCCCAAGACCACCAGCAGCACCACCCGAAGCACTGCTTCCTCCGCGGCTGCCTCTCGCACTCGAACCACAGCCGCCAAGCCGGCCACAACCTCCTCCACCACTGGTACAGTACCAGAGAAGAAACCCATGGTGCCCCGAGCCCCCCGGGCCACTTCCTCAACCTTGACCGCCTCCACCACTTCTAGGATGACAGCTCGCCCCAGCACAGCACCGGCCTCGGACATCCGTAACGCCCGCGCTAAGATTGGCTCCACCGACAACATCAAGCACCAGCCTGGAGGAGGGAAGGTAGGTGCATGCATCTGCAGCATGTATTTTCTGAAACTGGCCAACACGTTACACTGGCCTCCTGTTGTTCCTCACTTACTCTGGAAACTTCTTTCTGAAACTCTTCTCTTGAAATAATAAACCGTATACACACCACTTAAATCTATCCTGTAAATTTGACCAGCTATCAACAAGTAAGCAGAATGTGAAACGTTGTTAGTTCGTTTAAATACAGTCAATTTGTTTCTGCATCTTTTTTGTCATTATCTTTGGCTCTGTTCATTTGCATGGTTTGACAATTCTTACTCAGTCCTCTGCATGTTCATTTACTACCACTTTACCCCTTTGCTGAGCTTAGTACTTTTCTCTTCTTCCCTTTCATCATTCACCCTCATACATCATTTTTTGCACCTCCTCCTGCACCTTCTCCTCTTCCTGTGTTTTGTCATGAGGTATTTTTGTTGACCCAGGGTTGTCTCCTCAGGTACCATCTGCCTCTCAGAGCAGGGGAGTCATATCCAAAGATACGAGCCAGAGCAAAGTGAGTTCCCTCTCCATCCTCCCCACCATCACCACGTACTCATCCTCCCACCTCTCTTTTCTGTTCAGACATATTTTGCTATTTCTTTTTCACCACCGATCATATTTTCTGTTGGTTTTTAATATATTGCACCACCAAACATACAAAGCTGGGTTAAAAATGTCTAGTCAGAGACTTTTGAGTAAAGAGCATGTTGTATTATCCCATTTTCAAACATATACTGTATACACAATTTCAAACCACTAAGTGGCTATTAAAGGATACCATTGCTTCCATTAATCTTGTAATACAAAATGGCTCCATTTGAAGCAAACAACAGCTTTAGAAACCTCTTTCCAGGGTACAGTTTAGCCATTTACAACTTTAAATTAAAAGAGATTTTTCCAATTCACAAGTGTCATTACCCGGAGACCACCCAAAAAGTTCACGTAACCAACGCCATGCTGAATTGACAATACTGCAAAAGTTGCAATAGATGTACTTGTTTGGTAATGCATTGACAAACACAACAAGATTGCAACTTAAACAACAATTAAATCAGACACAATGTTTATTTTTTGGGTTATATAACTCAAGTAAGTATATTTTTAGGTGTTCTGAAAAGCATGGAAAACAAGGCAATAACATTTGAAACTTTGCAGCATCGTTAGGGTTAAACAAACAATACAGGATGTTATGGTTCTCAAACAGCTTTTCATTTCCTGTGTGTTATTCCAAGAAGATGAGAAAGCGAGTATTCCCCACTTTTGGCTTTTCCTTTAAAACCTGTTTTGTGCCTGTAAAATGTTAAAGGACACCTGTCCAAAATGTGTCCAGTCTACCTACTATAGTTAACCCTCATGTTGTCCTCTGGTCAAATTGACCCATTTTCCTATATCAATGTTCTTTTTAATTACCCAAAATAACATGATTGATTCCACACAACGCTCTTTGGCAAGGACAAAGCTCTACTTTTCTAACTCAAACATTAGGTATAATTTCCTAAAAGGAGGTTTATAAACCATAAATCCCCAAAATAACTATAAAACTAAATTTAATAAGTAAGTGTTATGTAGTTGAAAATGTCAAAAAGTGACAAACAATCAAAAAAGCGTTAAAAGTGTTGAAAATAAGTTTTTATAATTGATAAAAAGCATCAACAAAAGTGTTTTTTTTGACGGGAAGACAACACAAGGGTTAAGTGGAGCCAAATGCAGTATTTTTCTTATTGTAAGTGCAACATATGATTATTTCAGTAGTCACATGCTCGGATGTAGTAAACAGCTAGCAGTAGTGTCTCACTTAAATAAAAATCAGTCAACCCTCAGACTAATTCACAGTATTGTACTGTAGTCGGTGCATTTCTACACAACAATTTGTGATGTTGGTACAACTGGGCCACTACTTTAATCCCCCAGCAGTGTGGTTTCCCCATCACACACAACTGGCAGTGTTCATCTGCAGGACGCCGTCTCACATCCTTCACTACTGCTGCACTAGCGACTCCTCCTGGTGGGGGGACATTACTGTCATGGCACCGAGTTGTGGTCCTCAGCTGACAAATCTGTGACGATGAGTGCTTGAGTGTGTGTCTTATTGAAGAAGACAAACATGCAAAGAGTGGAATCACAATTTTAAACATCTAATTTAGATCAAGAATGTTTTCTGTGTCAGGTTTGGTCCGTCTAACCCCTCATTAAACTAAGGTATTAATGTCGCTTTTGTCACTTGTCAATGTGTTAATAGTTTCTGCGGTCCGGTGGATCCTCCTCAACAGGGACACATGTTTAAATGTTATGTGTGCTCTATAAAATAGTTTTTGTTTGGCATTCAGTAGCTTCTGCTTTAATTCCTTTTGAAGTCTCTTTGGATTTTTGTCACTGTCACTGAATTTACCAAGATTTACCTTTTCCGACTGCAAAACAGCCCAGCAGTTGATATCATAATAGTAAATATTTTCAGATCCTTGCTCCATTCCTCTGTCCTGTCCTTTCTAACCATGCCTGTGACGGTGACTTCTTCTCCCCTTCTCTTTTCTTTTTTTATTCTCTTCCGTTATCTTTTCTTTACTCTCTTCGGTTCTACTTTTGCATCCCCTCGTGTCATCCCCTCCCCTCCCATGCTCTCCTCTTCCCTCTTGCTGCCATGCTGTGTCCATATAGGTTCAGATAGTCTCCAAAAAGCTGGACTTCAGCCACGTCGCCTCACGTTTGGGCTCCAAGGACAATATGAAGCATGTTCCTGGTGGAGGGAATGTAAGTACTGCCTGGCCTACAACCAGAGCTCATGTGCATCAGCCAGTTAGTTCTTCAAATTTGGCCTGAAGTAATCGCTAGAAGGAACAAGAGAGTACAGACGAAATATTATACTTCCGTCTCTTTTTTTGCTCCTAAACATGGAAAATAATCAAATAAAAAGAGAGCCTTCAATCCTTTTTTAAAGATGTCAGCATTAAAAAAAGTAAGGGTAGCTCCTCAAGTTAAGCCACATTACCTGGCTACAAACACTTATTGCTCTTCTCAGTTAGACTCTTGGAAGTCGGGGGATTGTTGGACAGCGTGCTAGCAAGCCTAATGAAGAAGCCCTTCCCCAGAACCTGCTTTACAGTCCTTGGCTTCCTTTAACTTTTCCTGTGTTGTCCTGCCCTGTTACTAACTTACTAAACATATAACAGGTCAAGAAAACAACCACCAATGGCAAATTATTTGCTTTGTCTCTGTTAAGACTGTCTGGTTCTATGAGACGTATGATCACAGAGGGGTACATTTGGAATTTCTGGTTTTCTGATGCTGTCCTGTCCTTTCCTGATTACTGTTTTTTTGGTGCCTGGTATTTTACACTGTGTGCAGCGGTGTGATCATGCCATCTTTACAGCAAATGTCTAAAATGATTTTACTACCAGAGATATTGAATTGTATTTTTTGTTTAATGAGTGTTGGCTGGAATCAAACACGTCTTTGCAATATGTCTGAATTCTCATGTCATCTGCCTCACATTGTAATGGAAGCAATATGTCTGATAAAAAGAAGCATTGTAAAAGAAGCAGCATGATCCTGAATCTGAATTTGTCTTGGGGTTTTTTTCATCATAATTGCCACAATACAGAGGACTGTTCATGTTCCACCACTTGACGTATCCTGGTGGCAATAATGTGCAGCTGAAGAAGATATAACCCTTAAAAGAATCAGACCATCAAGGAGCCGTGTCCCTGAACAATGGACACTTGTGATAAATGGCTTGTGTGACATTTGACAGGTGCAGATACTCAACAAGAAGGTGGATGTGAGTAAGGTGACATCAAAGTGCGGCTCCAAGGACAACATCAAGCACAAGCCTGGTGAGCTGGGAAATGGAGTTTTGACCCTATCTATTTGATCTATCATTTTATCAAATGCATGGTGATTAAACGCCTTTGGATGGTTTATCTCTATGTTTACTAGGTTGACAGTTAATGAGGTACACCTAGATCTAATACTGCAGTCTGGTAAAACAGTCCTTCGTTAAGGTTATACTGTTATAGAGAGGTTTTTATTCAACTTATCCACCCTTTAATTTCAATAGCATCATCCCCGGTGTCACTATTATGGACGCTTGTGTCAATGCATGCATATTTATGATTGTAGAATAGAATAAATCTTTGTTGTGTCGTTTTTAGACCACGAAACAAAGTTTAGCAGCTCTTCAGAATTGACAATATACAAAACAAAGTATGTAATAGCATTGTCAGACTGATTATCCCTTTGTGCTGCAGGCGGTGGTGTCGTGAAGATCGAGTCCCACAAAGTGAGCTTTAGGGAAAATGCTCAGTCTAAAGTGGGTTCCATGGACAACCTGAGCCATTCACCTGGTGGTGGAAGCATCAAGGTCAGATTAGCACTCATGAAGACATCTTTCAATCTTTCAAATTTGTTTCTACATTCCTGTTTATTGAAAATGGCTACAGATCAAATCAGGGCCCTTTGTGCACTTAAGATCGGAAAATTCATTTCATGAGCCAGCCAATCACAATGAAGATGAATCAGTTTTCACTGGACATAAGCATATAAATATTCAGATACACTTCATTACAGATGTCATGTTACAAGTGTTGGAGCGTTGTGTCCAATATTAATGCACTGTACTGATAGTGGCATCTACTTGAGTTAGTCATTATGGAAACAGTGTGCAGTGCACGACTCACCTTCATTATTACATACAGGCAATGCAGTTGAGCCAAAGCAGTCCATTTACAAACTATTTATTCTCTCTTATGAATATAAAACATGTACGACTGCACAAATACTCCAGTAGTTTCTGATTGGTGGTCTACTTTGTGTGTTGGTGTGTGATTGGTTAATGATTGATTACGTGTCACTTCTCCAATGGTTGCTTATCCAAAGTATGTGGCTTTAACTTCTACTGTGTTTTGTAAGTCTCTAACCTATTGCCCAGCAGAGATGGGAAGTAATGAAGTACAAATACTTTGTTACTGTACTCATTTTTTAATTCTACTCCTTACATTTTTAACACCAATATTGGTACTTTCTGCTCCTTATATTTTACAAAATTGCCTCGTTACTTTAGTTTCAAATAATTTCAGACGGGTTACTGTTATCATTTTTCACATCATACAAATTTAGTCAAACTCAATTCAAAATTGGTTGGGAAGAAACGTTCAGTAATTCATATTGTATCTCCTGAAGCCATATGTGAGCACACACACATACGTGTAGATTCATTTAAATGTTTACATTTAGTAGAAAAGTGATCTGTTCTTGGTCAGAAGGGGCGGGCTGAAAGGACGCCTAGATGGCAGTAGTTTAAAATGAGATGCCGGGGGGGTTAAAACAGCAGGGGGTTATAACAAGGGGTTATAACACGGGGTTATAACAGTGGCCTTTCTCACCAGTCTGTCTTTGTGTGTTGTATGTGTTCAATGCTCAGAAGTGTTATCCACTGTGTTCAGAATGTTCAAGGTGTTGGGCAGCTCACTGATTATGATGATGTAACCCTCTACACCTGCAGTACGCTCCCTTCCTCCTGAACTTTTGTCTTTTTGTTGGGAAATTGTCTGAATGCCTCTCTGCAGGGCAACACTCATATCAGCTCTGTCTGACACATTCAGAGGGAGAATAGGAGATTGGCATGTACAGAGAAAGGATTTTGACATGATGATCATAGATTTCTCAAATGCAAATCATCACAGTACGGTCTAGACCTGCTCTTTTATGAAAAGTGCAATGAGATAACTGTTGTTGTGATTTAGCGCTGTATAAATAAAATTGACTTGAATTGACAAATAAACGATTCAAAAAGGATTTGAGTCGCATTATGTGTTGGGTTATAGTGTGGGACGGGCTTGCTAACCTTTGGAAAGAAAAGACATGTTGGGCAAATTGATCCGAAATGTTGTCAACAACCCCTCAGCCTATGGCAGCTTATCTGTGTGTCGTGATCACTGCATGAACCCATCCTTGACTCTCATTCTCATCTGCACCCACCAAACTAAAGAAGATGCATCATCATAAGGACAGCTGAAAATAGCATTTGCATAATACTAACCTGTCTGAGAGAGCCTTTTGCTTGCTTGAAGTCTATATGCCAACGGATGAAGTCGAGTTATTACTTATTACTTAGTATTTGTGTTTGTTGGAAAGACAGTTTACCATGCCCACAGTATATCATGTTTTATTCTAGACCCGTGTCGGTTTAAAGAAACAATGCTTGCACACTGTCTCACATGTCACTATCAAGAGTCTTCAACTAATGCTGTCTTGTTTAGCAGTGGTGCTTTGTTTAGCTTCTTTAGAAACAAACTGGCCGACATGTTCCTTCATTACCATGAACAAACACACACACACACACACAGTATTTTTTTTGGACTCGATCCCACATACACTGTCTTGCTGCCCCAAATACTTACTGGAGCACCAAAAATGTTTTAAGCTAAAAAAAAAGAAAAAGAAAATAGCCCCTGATAAATACACTGTTTCCTCCTGTTTGAGTGAATTTTGCTAAAATCTACAGTGCCCAGCTCCTTCAGAAAATTTCCTGAGGAAACAGTTCCAGGCTACACAGATATAACTCAGACTTCTTCACTTCTGCAGGAGTGCATTAAGTATAAAGCCCCTGAAGTCTCTTTGATTGTGTATGTATCAGGTTGTTCTTTGTTTTTTTTTGTCTGATATATTTAGACATTTGCTGTGTTTCTAAGAAAAACATAATTTCTACCCATTTTCCAATTATGCATCTGCTATCTTTGATATGATGTCCTTGAATTTACAATTTGCTTTCCATCTTTGCATACATTTGTACGTTATAAACTTGAGTTATTTTCCCTTTTATTAGTAATTCCATCTCCCTCCACCTACTGTAAGTCTGGCTCTGAATCTGTTAATGTTTTAAGCAAGACTGCCTTGCCAGAGTTTTGCATATTAATTCAATTCAATTTTTATTTCATTTATAGTGTCAAATTACATTATGTCAAAACACTCTACAGAAAAAGTGGACAGTAAATCCAGACCACACTCTATAATTTACAGAAACCCGACAGTTTCCCCAAGAGCAAGCATTTGGAAAGAGGCAGAAACCTCGAACAGAACTGGTTCTTGGTTTTACAATGACAGTCTACCTGGATTATTTCACATGTTACAGCTAATGAAGGTTCACGAGATTTCGAGCCAGGTTGTTCCATCCCCATCCCCACCAATTGACACGCCCTGCTATGTGTTTCTAGGCTGAGGGGGCCCAGGAGACAACAGAGGGGAATGAGACTCCCCTGAGTGGCACCACGGTCCCAGCCCCAGGCTTCGAGCCGGGGCAGGCAGGGAGCCCTGCTGCCCAGGAGAATGGGCTGAAGGAGGGGGTTCCCTGTGATAGTGAGGGCCTCCGGGAGCCCCAGGCTCTGGACGCACGCATCCCAGAGACAAGTAAGTTTGTGTGTGTGCCGGACTCATCTGCTGTCGGTTCAGGGTTTGAACACAGAAGGAGAAGATGCACTGGAAAAAGTCAATGAAGCCCAGCGGTATATCCTGTTGCCAGTGCGTGGAATTGACTTTTCTCTCCCTGACTGAGTAAAGTGTCTTTGTGACTGCACTGAATGTAAACCTGTATTTTGAGCAGTGCTTGTGATGTCTGCGGTCCAAAGCCCCTGATTACACCATCATCTTTTGACTTCTTATCTTACAGGCATCTAATTCTATCCCTCTGCCCTCCTCATCTCAACCCCCCCCGCACAAAACATCACCTCCTCCCACTCCCCACCTTCTCCTATCTATATTTTTTCTTTCTCCTCTACTCCCTCCCCCTCTTCTCTGCCCCTTTCTTTCCAACCTTTCTGCTGCAGATTGAGTGTTTCAAGCTCAACTTCCGCGAGAATGCTCGCTCTCGCACGGACCACGGCGCCAACATCATCACCTGGCCAGCCCCCCAGGACGACAACAGACCCCACCCACACGGCTCTTCCCATTCTCTACATCAAAACCACCACCACCCCAATCCGTCTCCTCGCAGTGTCTCCCTCATTGAATCGTTGGCTTCTGCAGGCTGTCAGCTCCCCCTCTGCCCCCTCCTTGCAGCATCTTCAGGGGTGTCCAGGGGGACAACAACAGCTCCTTAAAGGGGTCTTTACCTATATTGCCCCATAAAGCCCTGAAAACCCCTTTTAACTTATATCTGTCATTGCAAATTTTTTTGAATCATCCAATAGCTTGCCACTGTAGTATTACATCTGAGCTCATCGTCATGCGCCATAGCATATTTGGCTAAAGATTGGACTAAGATTGGTGGGAATCAGTGTGAAAGGAAGTAAGGAGAAGGTTTTCTTACATATTTGATTGTGTCTTCCCAAGCTGGCTGACCTGGAATCAGTTGGTTTTACTTGGATCCTCTGTACCCTCAGCCTGGCGGTGTACTCTGACCCTGCATCATCTCACCTCCACACACCAAATAAGTAGCAATCACTTCATTTATCAACCGAGCAGCGTAGAAACCATCTTGGACTCACTTATGGCTTCTGTCGCACACACACATAGCCTCTTTTCCTCTTTTCCTTGTGACTTTAGGGGCTGTTTGTTCCCATTAATTTACTCGCCGCTTCAATAACATCAAAAGTAATTCATTGTCCATATTATCTGCTTTATCACTTACTCTCTCTTCACTATCATCACTTACCATAAACATGCTGACAAACAAAAAAAGCTAGACAACAAGTAGGCTGTTTGAACCATTTTAGGCTGTTGACCTCTTTATTCTCTGTGTTTGTGATGATGTGTATGAGTGAAAAAACTGTGAAAAAATGAGCTTTGGTGTTCTGTTCGAATGTTATTTCTGTCTTTCTTTTTTCCCCTCCTAGTTTCTTGATTTTCAAACAAGGTTTTATTTATTTATTTCTTCTCTCATATTTCTTCCTATGTAAGCAATACAGTGAACAGTCTTTTTTCCGAGCACTCAGAAAATCTTGAAAACACGCACAGGTTTTTGTAAACTGAGACACACATAAAGTATTCAGACGGAGGAAGAAAGTGAGAAAGGAGTTGTTGCTAGAAAGGTGAAAAAAAAGAATTTGTAGGTGTGCTTGGCATTTATGGAAAAAGAAAAGTAAAAGTGTTTGAAAAGCAATTGGGGAAGTTTGCTCAGGCAGAAAAGCTTTAACTGAGCATGCAGTCCAGATGGAGATGAGGAAGATCTCTGAAGTCAAAGAAGCTGTGTGTCTCGTACGTGCCTCCTGTCCTTACCTGAAAACTACGGTAAACGAGGATGGCTCAGGCTAAGGCCTAAAACTGCTCAGACAGAGAATAGGATAGTTGAAAAAATGGACACAAAACCTTTGGGACAACCTGGTATTGTTGTTTTAAGTAAATTCTGTAAAAAATCTAGCTGTCCTGGTAGTTGTGTCATCATGGTTGTTGTTCCATTTCAGGTGTTTCTATAAGCGGTTATGGTAGCATGTTGGTCGCCAGTAGCTGAATACAAAAACATCTCTAAAACGTTTTTGGCACTTTTCTTGTTGGCATTGGTAAATGATGTGGCTTTATACTCTTCTCTGTAGCAACAGTTGCCTCCGATTGCCTTTGTAATGCATGGCCAGATGATATAGTATCATGCCCACAGCTGAATGCCTCTGTGCATTATGACTCAGTGTTATAATATGTGTGTGTGAATATCTCCGGGGCAATCCTAGACAGTTGATGGGCTGTTACCCAAATTATGACTTTTAACACCAATGGACAGAGAACTGGTTTCTGATGGTTATTGTTTCACCTCTTAGTTTCATCATTTATTCTTCCGCTTTAAACCAGTTGCAGATTTGAATACAATGATTCCATCGCTCAAACATGCAAAGATGGGTGACAGAAGAATATTTTAGGAAAACATATTTTTGTGGACATCTTAAATGTCCATCATTTTTTGTCTCTTTGGAGGCATCTTAAATAGACTTATCATAACTGAATGAAGTTGTTATGACAAGCGTGTTAGCAAACACACCTATTTCTTTTTTACTTGTCCAGCAGACAAAGAGCAACATTAGCATTTATTTGGAGTCGTGTCTCTGTCCACATTATGAATGTTAGTCCTGTATTCCCTCTTCTTTGGTTTGGTCTCTACCAACTCCTGAGGGAAATATAAAAAGCTCCGCTATGTTCACCATCTGCCTTGAAGGCTCTGGTTGCTAGGCAGGAAGCCTACTTTGGGTTTGTCAGGACCTTTTTGCTGCCTGGTGTGTCTGGATCATCGGTTAACGGCGCGGTAAGACTGACTTGGACCATCGCCCATACAAAAATATTGATTTTGCAGCTTTCACTTTTAGAAATATATACTTTTTTATAAAAACCTTTTTTTTAACAGAAGAAGCCAACTTCTCAACTGTTAAATATTTTCTAAAGACGAGCAGCCATAAAAGACTCTGCCTAAATTCTAAAATCTAAATTTGAATTTAAAACATTGAATCAAATAATAGGTAAAGAATGTTAGGAATCTGATTTTGATGCCAACATTTGGTGTAACTTCTCTACACCAATAATTCATCAAACTTCAATAACCAGCGCTAGTTAGAGAAATCTTGTAAAATAGTATAAAATTAGTTCCAGTTTTGGTTGGGTTTGCTAACTTCATCTTCTTTACAATTCTTTCAAATAATGAAAAGCAATTGAGATAATGGCAAATGTCTTTGCAGACATTTAAAAAAAAAATAAAAATAAACAGTTTTGACACCAATGCTCCATTGACTCCCCCCTAGAGACAAGATGAAATTCAAATTGTCACTTTAGCAAAGATTAATCATAACTAAAATGCACCTTCATGCTTTAATATAGAGGGCATAGTGTGATGGAGTGTTGGTATTTGATTTGATTTATTGTGTTAATAAACACCCTTCTATGAACAAGTGATCCCAAATAGCCTAATTATGAATGAGATTTTACATTGCGACGTGAAGAGAGTAATAAACTGAAAAACAGTGTCCTTATTTTTCAGTTACTGTTTAATCATTGAACAATTCAATACTGATTCATTTGGTATTTTGTTTTTTGTTGGAATCCCTTTCAATTTTATATACAAAAAGAAAAGCCTTTTACAAAAGATCAGGTTTTATAAAAAGCGCAATAACATTGAATTAATGTCTTAGGAAAGTGGGAATGTTTTTCTGCCGGTTGAGAGTTGAGTGTTGCTAAAAGAGCAGATGTCATCAAATCGTTAAATTGCTTTGTTTGTGCCACAGCTGTCATAATCACATAGCGAAACATATTTTCTTGTGCCTGTCCAAACCACATTTTAGCGTTGCTCTTTCCCAATAGTTTTCCCTGACCACTACAATTGAGATTGCACACGGATGTATATAAATATTTTATTGTTGATGCACTCCTTATGACCCTAAAAAGAATAAAACCCAGTATGACAACAGCATCAGGGAGGCTGGTGGGTGGGGGTTTCAAAGTTTATTCAGAACAGCTTTTTATGTCCCTTGTCCTTTTTTTCTCCTTTCATTAGTTAGGAGGGAGTGTTTTATTATGACTATTATTCTGATTATTAGTATGATGAATTGAAAAAGTCTGCCTTTTTTGTTAGAAAGGGTCCAGTGAAGTGAAAGAATGTCTTTTGAGATATACTGTACTAAAGACGCAACACTTGTATATGTATTTATCGTCATTGTTCCTGTAGCCTTGTGGCGGTTGGGTTCTCATAGTTGGATTAGTGGCAACCAGTTTCACAAACTATGTCCCGGCGTTTATATCAAGGATCTGCAAGACAAGATCTGAACCCAAAAACAACGCTTAGAACGTCTTTATTATCCTATTAAATATGATTTTATTTAAAGCGCTGTAATGACAGCCGAACTGGCAACACAGACCTTAATTAATACATCTTTTATTTAAATTTGTAGAGCACAATTATTCCGATACACTATTGAATCATGCCTGCAATCCCAGTCTTAAGCGATAAGAATAATGTTCGGACTAACTGGTCAAGTTTTCATTCAGGACACAGGGACAGATTCATATGATAAAAGAACCAAGCGGACTAAAGTTAACGTACCTGAAGTACATGATATTGTGTATCACAGTGGGCAAAAGAGGATTTTTGTTCAAGAAGGCGCAAAGTGTAAAGGTCAGCGTGTAGGCCTGTAGTTTGTAATCTAAATCTAAATTTATCACCATCTCAAAACATATTGGGTGCTACATATAGAACTGAAATAGCAACAACATGCCCTGGAGAGTCACAACCACCGAGACCCTAACACATCCTTGTCTAAGGTTAACTAACTGTAGTTGTCAGGTTTAGTTTGTTTCCAAAATGCTCCTCAGTAATCTGTCCAAGGAGTGTTGTAGCTAGAGCTTCATCTATCGCCACGCCAGCTAATAAACACCTACTGTACCTGCAGAGCATGCTGAAAAACAACAATGGGATGTGTTAGGTAGACTTACTATGTCATTCGCAGAACCTCCTCATTGTTTTTTGTGTTGTTTTTATCATTAATTTGAATTTTATTTTTTGGTTTGGAAAAAAAGTGTTTATTGTGATTACTTGTTAATTAGTGATGTGATTATTGAACTTGAAATTAAACGGACTAAAACTCTCATTTGCGTTTGAGTTTCTATTATTTCAGAAAAGTACAGAAATGTTAAAGAAGGTGTTTTCAGTGGGCTGAGCTAACTCCACGTGTGGAAATAAATTGGTCTTAATATTATACAATATGTGTGGAAATGTGAAATCTTTAAACATAAAACAACTTCCACAAATACAAAAAACCTTCAATTCATTAAATGTAAATGGACTGTTCCTATAAAGCGCTTTTCTAGTCTCAACGACTACTCAAAGCGCTTTGGCATAGTACAGCAACCATACACCAGCATTCATACACAGTGACCGAGGACATGTCGAAGGACACTACGTCATGGGACTGCAGGGCCAGGGATCAAACCTTCCGATTGGCAGGCGAATGGTAATTCATTTCATTATGCCTAACTATATGTAAAACAGACAGATGATGAAGTGTGATGACATAAGCTGGGGAACATTAGTCTGTTAGGGGGAAAGAAAGGAAGAAGAAAGTAGAGAAAAAGAGGAGAAAATTGAAGGTATTTTAGCCCCCCATGAACACTTACAGCAATTTTTTGATGTTTTTAAATTTTGTGGGGAAGCCACGGCTGGGATTTGAAACATTGAACTGTGGAACTTTAAGTCTACTGCCAGGCGTTTTACTGCCCTCTACTGTTTGTTAAAATGAACAGTTCTTTTGTAATTCTTTAATAGTCTACAATGCAGATATTCAGTGGTGGGCTTCTCTGCTGGCCCTGGCAAAATCCAAAATATATTTTTTCAAAATTAAATTAATGTGTGTCGAAAAATCAATGCTTTTTTCAGTGGACCAGCACTAGTAACATTGCTAGCTAGCCATTCGTTGAAGCTGCCATTTCCCATTTGATTATAACTTTGAGTGACGTGTGTCATCAGCCAATCAAATTTTGATGTGTAGTGACAGAAAGCCCTAGGGGCCCAGCGTTGTGTCGGCGCCAGCACCTGCTGATGTCATCAATGCGTGAACCTTTTAGCGGGTTGTGAGTAAACCAGAAGTGAACTAGCTATGGCCGCTGCTTTCACACCTCCTAACGTTCCTGTTTACGATCTCCTTCATGTTCTTTTTTCAAAGCAATCGTTAGGAGAGGATAGAAATTATTTTAAAAGGAAGACCTACACCTAAGCTAGATGGGCTGACCAAGGCTGGCAAAGGTTTTGTGGGGCACTTCACTGAGTGTAACTACGACCGCTATGACTGGGTAACAGCTAACACCGAGCGGAACAAGGTATTTTGCTTGCCGTATTTGCTTTTTAATACCAGTCAGGGAACATGGAACACCACAGGTTTTAACAGCCTTAATATTAAAACCTGTTAAAACCTGCAAGGCAGCATGCAAACATCAGGCATCCGAGCGACATCTCAGGATGGTGGTACTGGATGCAACAGGATGAGCAGCGGAGACAAAGCTAGGAAAAAAACGGGACATACTGAAGCGCCTTATGGATTGTGTCATCTTTTTGGGACAATAAGAATTGTCTTTCAGGGGGCATGACGAGGGGAAAGAGTCCCTGAATCGAGGTACAGTGAGGAAAATAAGTATTTGAACACCCTGCTATTTTGCAAGTTCTCCCACTATGAAATCATGGAGGGTTCTGAAAATGTCATCGTAGGTGCATGTTAACTGTGAAAGACATAATCTAAAAAGAAACATCCAGAAATCACAATGCATGATTTTAACTATTTATTTGTATGATACAGCTGCAAATAAGTATTTGAACACCTGTCTATCAGCGTTCTGAAATTCTGACCCTCAAAGACCTGTTAGTCTGCCTTCAAAATGTCCCCCTCCACTCGATTTATTATCCTAAATTAGATGCACCTGTTTGAGGTCGTTAGCTGCATAAAGACACCTGTCCACCGCATACAATCAGTGGACTGGGGCTCCATGCAAGATCTCACCTCGTGGGGTCTCAATTAT
>NC_048428.1:5314272-5316380 GCF_013103735.1 Etheostoma cragini | reverse complement strand
CACACAGCCAGGATAACCAAGGAGTGGCTCTGTAAGAAGCATATCAAGGTTCTGGCGTGGTCTAGCCAGTCTCCAGACCTACACCCAATAGAGAATCTTTGGAGGGAGCTCAAACTCTGTGTTTCTCAGCAACAGCCGAGAAACCCTACTGATCTAGAGAAGATCTGTGTGGAGGAGTGGGCCAAAATCCCTTCTGCAGTGTGTGCAAACCTGTTGAAAAATTACAGGAAACATTTGATCCCTGAAATTGCAAACAAAGGCTACTGTACCAAATATTAACATTGATTTTCTCAGGTGTTCAAATACTTATTTGCAGCTGTATCATACAAATAAATAGTTAAAAAATCACACATCGTGATTTCAGGATTTTTCTTTTTAGATTATGGCTGTCACAGTGGACATGCACCTACAATGACAATTTCAGACCCCTCCATGATTTCTAAGTGGGAGAATATGTAAAATAGCAGGGTGTTCAAATACTTATTTTCCTCACTGTAATTCTTTGGAGCAATTATCACTGCTATCAGAATATGATGCTGACACCACCTTGCAACAGCCCCTGTTTTTACGGAAACATCTGGAAATTCAAAATGATCTCATAAGTGCTGTTGCTGAGGTGCCAAATGATGCCATCAAAAAAGAGATCAACAACACGAAGTTTATGGTGGACAAGACCACAGATTTCAGAAACACTGCACAGCTGTCATTTGTACTTTGATATGTTACTGACACCGGACTAAAAGAGAGATTTTAAAGTTTGAGGATGTCCCAGAAAGAAAACAAGCTCAGGATCTAGCAGCACATTACTTGAAGTGTTGGGCGGCTTAGATTGCAAAAAAAGGTTTGTTGCACAGTGTAATAACGGAGCCGATGTAATGGCAATGGGACTTAATGGCGTACAGGCGCGCGTAAAAGAAGAAATCCCTCAGGCTCTGTTTGTGCAATGTGTGCAAACACATTACCCCTTGTCTCAGGGAGTATCAAAAATAAAGGACTGCAATTTTTTTGGTGCAAATCTGTAGGGATTGTCCGCACTTTTTACACATTCTCCCAAGTGAACAAATCTGCTGGATGAGCATTGCGAGAGGCGGCTGCTGCCGGTCACTCAGGTGAGATGGAACTTCAACTCCAGGTTGGTGGGCACAGTCCACGAAAAAAGAACTGAGCTGGTCGAGCTTTTCCAGCACATCCTCGATCATGCGGAGGATTTTGACCTTTAAAGGGTACGTTGTAAAACAAGACACTTGTCACAGTCTTGAAGTTCTGTTTTTTTCTCTTTGGTTTCATCTGCATTTTTGACTTTGCTGATGTGCTCTTTGGAATACTGCAAAATAAGAGCTTGGACGTGTAGTTCAGTCTGGCCAGAATTGGACTTTTTGCCTTGAAGTCTTAAAGGTGAGCGTGGAAGATTTGATGCCATCTGAGAGGACCCGGGAGGACAGCTAGAGGCCGAACAGACCCGCACGGGCACCAGACAGCACTAATCGACAGCAACATCACGCAAACCATTACACCATGGAACCTTTAAAATTGCTGCATGGGTTTTCTAGGCAGTCTCTTTCAAAATATCCACGTGTATGATATTGCTGGCCCACAACAATCAACAAGTTGTCAGTCCAAATATATGGGTTTTCATGGGTACGTGGAAGAAAGTCACCATAATGGCAATGTGCTTGACAATGGCAATGCATGGCGCAGGATGTGATGGCATCTTATCGACTCTGTGCCCCAATGTGCAATGCAGGCTAAATCCTATGGTGGGAACAAGATCCAGCAATCTTTTGGTCCGCAATGTCAATCTGGGTCCAGAAATGTCCCTGCCAGATGGGAATTAGACTGACCCTTGGGCCAACATTGTGCAATTATCTTCAATATGTCAACTGAGTCAAAAAATGTACCTGCCAGATGGGAAATACACTGATAACTGTCTTCATGGTCTAAACGTGGCACGAATTGCCGTACAATGCCCACATTGAGTCCAGATGGTTCTGTTTTGTTTCCTGATCGATGCTATTATCCCAAAAGTGCAAAATTAGACCAAGGGCAAATGTACTTGGTTAAAGGTCCTCCAAAGAAGTGTTTTCTCTCATCCAAGATATTTCTTTAGT
>NC_048428.1:5311626-5314172 GCF_013103735.1 Etheostoma cragini | reverse complement strand
ACTTGCTGTCAGAAGTGGGATTCGAACCCACGCCTCCAGTGGAGACTGCGACCTGAACGCCAACATTTGGTTGGCTTAGCATTCAGAGGAAATATGATAGGCAAGTCGAGAAAAGGTTTTAAAAGACTTGCCACAAACTAGGCCAAGGGCAAATTTACTTGGTTAAAGGTCCTCCAAAGAAGTGTTTTCTCTCATCCAAGAGACTTCTTTTGTTGTTTTTTACACAGAAGGGTTGGACACATTGCCCACTTCTTATCCCTATATGACAATTAAAATTGTAGTGAAAGGGGGCTTTGAAGCTAATAGACCAATCAAAAAGCAATTCTATTGCACTACACTGGCCCATTCAGGATGAGCACTGTATACTCTGACTGCAGCAGCACAAGCTCGAATCTTAGTGAAACCTAATTTGTATGGTGATAAGAAGACTGAATGCAAA
The DNA here is from genome assembly GCF_013103735.1 of Etheostoma cragini. NCBI lineage: Eukaryota > Metazoa > Chordata > Actinopteri > Perciformes > Percidae > Etheostoma > Etheostoma cragini. Next base: position 5,313,733 of record NC_048428.1, on the reverse strand, counting down.
CTGTGTAACCACCATTTAACTCAAAGCCCATCGCTTCCGGTCAATACGGCCAAATCTCGAGCTCCTTCATGTTACATTAAAGACCAGGTTACTGCTCAACATGCCCCCACCAACGTCTGGTTTTCAGTCTAAATGGACTAGTACAGTATACCTGTGAGCCTACTTTAAATTAATAGTGGAAAGTTTTTAGTTTTTTTTTACATGTACTCCGGCTAAAAAACAGGTTCCACTGAGACTTGAACTCTGATCGCTGGATTCAGAGTGCAGAGTTCATCTATTTCACCATGGATCCTTTAAAAAGCCTGCATGGGTTTGCTAGGCAGTTTCTTTCATAATATCCACATGTATTCTATTGAAGGCACACAACAATCACAACAACAATGAAAAAGTAACAGTTACAGGCCAATTTAAGTCATTTGGTTAGCTAAGCATTCAGAGGAAATGGGAAAAGGCAAGTCAAGAAAAGGTTTTAAAGGACTTGCCACAAACAATGAATCCAGCGGTAAACATGTTTCCTGTGTACAAACACATGGTACTGTTATGGTTTGGGGTTTTTGTTGGGGTATTTGTCCTGTTTGGCCTTCCCTGTGTTTTTGTCCCGGTTTTCCCATTAGTCTGGTGTTGTAGATTCTGTCTTGTGTTTCCATGCTTGTGTATGTTCTGTTTCCTGTTTTATTTTTTAGTCAGCTTCCTGTCTGGTCTTGTCTTGTCTAGCTTCGCTTTGTTTGTCTGATTGTTCAGCCCCACCCTAATGTGTTTCACCTGATGTCTCACCTGTTCCTCATTACCTCATTACCTCTTGTATTTAACCCCAGTGTTTCCTCTGCCTCTTGTTGGATCATTCCAGTTTGTTCAGTCGTGTGTCCTGTCTCTACGTTGCTGAGTTCCCGGTTTTGTTCCTGTTTCCCTGGATGTTTTCCCGTGAGTTTTTCCCCCGTCTTTTACCCCCGGACCTCTGTGGACTTCTTGCTTGTGTTTTTGGACTTTGCTACTTTGTTTTGGATCCCTGTGTTTGTTTGTGGACCTTCTGCTATTAAAGCATTGTGTACCTGCTCCCGCCTGCCTCCGTCTCTCTGCGTTTGGGTCCTCACCGCACACCCCCCACAACAGGTACTTTACTAAAAAGCATTTTACTAGTAAATACTTTTTAAAATTAGAAATGCATTTTTTGTATGAAGGTTGCCTATTAATCTAAATTTACTTTTACTTTTGATACCTAAGTGAAGAAATGTACATACAGTTGTACAACTGAATTAGAGATTTAGACATTTCAATATGGGTCTAAGAAGCTGCTCTGATTGGCTGTCTGCAGTCCAGCTCTGGTTCTGGATCTGGACGCCTGCTTCTCCTCAGAAATATCACTCCTCTACCATCCTCTTTGGAAAGATTTCTTCATCACTAAAATTATTTGTTGGTGGTTGTAGAAACATCAAGAGAGTCAGTTAGGTTTCAACAGAGGTTAGAATTGTTCTGATTATAGAGGAAGACCAGAATGTAACAGAATTTATGTAAATTGAATATACACACAAATATAACTCAAAATTAGAAATACATGGCATCAGCAGGAAAAACATTTCAGGAAGATTGATTTTGAGCATGATTTCACATATCCTTCCTTAGTATTCATATAATCTTATTATCCATACTATTAATTACTATGGTTTTGCAACATTACACTTTGCAAAGTATAATAAAAAATCACCAAAGACCAACTCAGTACTTTTGCTCAGTTGTCTTTATTTTGTTTCAACAAAAGTCTCACTTCAAAACTTCTCCTCTCTTGCTGTACAGAAAACTTCCACAACACATTCTAACACAAGGCTAATTAGCACCAACAAGACTACAAGAAACAAGAGGGCTGTGGAACGGGTAATAAATCAACAAGTGGTAGTCCTCCTAGGAAGTCTTAAGGCTGAATCCCATTACCCATTGGCCCTTGAAACCAAGGGGTAAAGGGTTGGGTTAAATAATACCCCTATGAAATGGGACACCACTTGGTTACATCACCATACAGTATTGATCACAAACTTCCACAACTTGATCACAAACTTGTACTGTATATCTGTTTCAGTAATCACCGTTTTGAATGTCATTGATGGACGTGCCT
>NC_048428.1:5298475-5311526 GCF_013103735.1 Etheostoma cragini | reverse complement strand
TTAAACATAACAGGCAAAAATATTACATACAATTATGTTACAGAACCATAATCAACTATTAGAACCATAACTAACATGTCACACACATAAAAAGGCACTCCGATATGTAAAACTAAAAAAATACACACAAGACCACAGCTATTCTGATATTCCAGACCTGTCCGATGCCTGTTGAACAGTAAACCCCCCCACATTTCATCAGTGTCCCTTATCAAAACCAACAACAATACAAGTGCATGAACAATGGACAGGAATTAATTGCAAATGATTACAATAATACAGTACCAATGCAATAATGAATGGGTACAACATGAACACATGATTTAGGAAACTTCTGCTCGTATTCAGCCACAAAGTGGATCAGCTGCTGTGTCCTCCTGTGTGATACAGGACGGTATATGTAAAGCATGTAGCGATGTATCATAGACCGTTAATATTAATATACATATACAATCTATGCGATGTAGACACTCCATTTAAGGCAGAGAAATGTGGGACTGTTGTGCAAATCAACGTTAACGTTAGCGTTTAGCGATTAGTGTTAGCAATTGTTAGCATTGCAAGCTAGCAATTTAAAAAAGTTTCAGTTAGGAACATGGTTGAAAGTATTTATGTACAGGACTGTATAGACCAAAAAACAAGACTGTCGTTATTTTTAAATCAATTATTTAAGCCAAAAATACTTACATTTATGCGTCTCTCTGGTTGATGCAAAAGTTAAAAGTTACGACAGTCTTGTTTTGTGGTCTTTGCAGTCCTGTACATATATACTTGCCACCATGTTCCTACCTGAAACTTTTTAAAAATCGCTATGCTAACGCTAATCGCTAATTGCTAACACTAACTTTGACTTGCACAACAGTCCCGCATTTCTCTGCCTTGAATGGACTGTATACATTGCATAGATTGTATATATATATACATATTAATATTAGCGCTCTATGATACATTGCTAAGTGCTTTACATATACCGCCCTGTACCACACAGGATGACACAGCAGCTCACAGCAGCTGATCCACTTTCAGGCTGAAAACGAGCAGAAGTTTCCTAATTCATATGTTCATGTTGTACCCATTCATTATTGCATTGGTACTGTATTATTGTAATCATTTGTAAATAATTCCTGTTTATACACTTGTATATTGTTGTTGGTTTTGATATGGGACACTGAGGAAATGTGAGGCCAACAGGCTTCAGACTCGTCTGGAATATCAGAACAGCTGTAGTTAATTTGTGTATTTGTGGTCTTGTGTGTTATGAGTGCCTTTTTATGTGTGTGACATGTTAGTTATGGTTCTAATAGTTGATAATGGTTCTTTAACATCATTTTTTCTAATGTTTTTGCCTGTTATGTTTAATTTATCGGCAATAAAGACAGATTTTTGTTAACAAAATGTTTTTCTGAACATCCAGGATTTCAAAACAGTGATACTTAAAACAGATACACAACACACCATATACAGGTATACATGGTCTATATTTATGTATACGTGATACATGTGTATACACATATGTATTGCAAACAGACCTAACTACTACACAGATAAGAACATCTACCTCTGCACCACCAGAGGCATCTTGGAAGTTTTTGATCAATTCTGTATGGTGATGTAACCAAGTGGTGTCCCATTTCATAGGGGTATGTTTTCACCCCTACCCCTTACGCCTTGGTTAGAAGAGCCAAGGGGTAAGGGGTAAAGGGCAAGGGGTAGGGGTAAGACAGAGAAATGAGATTCAGCCTAAGAGTAGATAATCTTCCTGGGTGTGATGGCCACAGCGATGGCCACACAATCAGCTTAAGAGCGGTAACCTCATGCACTTATATTTTTCCTTAAGTTTAGTTGATATGCTTTTGTTTATACATTTTATTTGTTGCAACCATTTATTCAGTTACAAATAACTTACAGGACACTTGTTTCATTTCACATGTATCATATTTTATTTGATTTATATAAGTGTCTTTTAGCAAGCATACTATTAGTTACTTTTGGATGGTCATTCTGTTATATAGCCATTTTTTCTATGGCGCTTACCAGTTGGAGTCCACACCCGGGAGGGATTCAGGTCTGCTGGCTTCAAAGGGGTGGTGCTTGAAGAAGGAGCAGCTTTATAGGGGAGGTGGCCTAATTGGACTCTACCCCTGCTTGATATGTCTGGGGGGGTAGCTTTATTCTCGCTGTAGGTATTCTGGGGTTTAGATTTTACATAGAGTAATTTTTGTTTAGTTACGATAAGTAAAAGTATATTTTATTTGGTAGGTAGGTTTGGCATTATTTGTCCCTAAAGTTAGTTTGCAGTTATTGTTTGTCTCCCCTGTGTGTTTAAATTGGTCTGATCAGCCAATATATAAGCCCCCTTTGTTTCTTTGTCAGTAGGTCAGTTGTATATATTTTTGTTTTTTGTTGAGTCGGTTATGTTTCACAGCCTTAGTTACTATCTGTTTATTTGACCTCTTTTAAGGGCCCAAACGTTATCTTTATTTTTTTCTAACTATTTTTGGGAAATAAAAACTCTTACTTTTAAATTTCTCTTGTGACTCCTCATGCTTTACGGCTTGGTCCCTTACACTGGGAAATGGGACAACAAATAACAGGCAGGGCACACCGCCTTAACATTTGGGATACAAACAAAATAAAAAATTGGCTCCCCTGAGTATGCAACTGGATAACCGACGTGCTTCTCTGCTGCAGGACTTTCTGTTTAGGTTTAATTGCTAATGTTAACTAGCATGTTTGTCAGCAATAATTAGCCTGTGCCTATGTTAATGTTAACTAGCACCTTAGTTAGCAGTCATTAGCCTAGGTTAATGTTAACTAGCATGTTAGTTAGCAGTAATTAGCCTGTACCTATGTTATCTCCTAACACATACCTACGCTCTCCGTCTCTGCTGATTGGGAATGATCGAGATTTCTCTTGGCACAGCTACCAGAAAACTTACAACTTTTAGACATGTTGCTCACGTCAAATCTACGTCTTCAAGCTCAGTTAGAGGCTGTGCAGTACCGCTCAGCTCTCACCGGAAAAGAGCTGATAGACTTCACTGGCCTCCATCAGAAGCAATGAGGTCTGTTGGTCTATTTATTTTACTGTCTATGCTAAATACATCATTAAATCTCTCTCTCTCTCTCTCTTTCTCTCTCTCTTCAACAGAAAGTAAAGCTGTCAGATGAATGTAGTGGAGTAACTAGTAACTTAAGTAACTATTAACTAAAGCTGTGAGAGGAATGTAGTGGAGTAACTGAAGTAAATAGTAACGAAAGTAACTAAAGCTGTCAGATGAATGTAGCGGAGTAACTAAAGTAACTAGAAACTAAAGCTGTCAGATGAATGTAGCGGTGTAACTAAAGTCACTAGTAACCAAAGCTGTCAGATAAATGTAGCAGAGTAACTAAAGTAACTAGTAACTAAAGTAACTTGAACCTAAAGCTGTCAGATAAAAGTAGTGGAGTAAAAAGTAGAAACTGTAGAAAAAACTACAGTTAAGTACAAGTACTGTCCATGATGCTGAAACAGAGCATCATCACTAAAAAAGAGGGGGGCTGTCCATGGTGCTGAAATAGAGCATTATTACTAAAACAGAGTGGGAGCTGCCCAAGGTGCTTAAACAATGCTTTAAACACATGGATCCACCGATTTCATTCATACATCCTTTAAAACTTTGAGTATATTCAATAAATGATTATGTGTTAACCTCTGTCTTGTCTTCCCATCCACCCTGCACCTGTTTTCTTCTTTTTGCTGTTTACAAAGTTGAAAGTTGAAATCATGTGTCACACATTTTTAGCCAACTTAATTCCAACTCATTACCACTAGTTTTTTACTTGTTTTAAAAATCCCGGTGAATAAGCATCATGTATATAAAGTGATGGATACCATTTAATACACACACACAAACTTTCTAAACAATTACAAAGATTTGTCAGGTAGCTTTGTCTCTATGATGTTTTGCAAAACAACAAACAGTCAGGAGACATACAATATAAAAGAAATATGAACAAAATGTCTTTGTAAAGTGTAGTAGCTATATTTGATTCAAGATTGTTGTCCTGTTTTCGATCAATTGTAGTAGAAAATGTGTTCATTTTCTCTGAACGTGGAACAGTCAGTTATTGTAGATGTTCATCACAGCTCTCCACAGTTTGGTGCTTCAGATTAATCTCAGCTCTCTGGAAAGGACTGGATCCACCACACGGAGAGCAGCGACCAGAAGTGAGCTGGCCTCATTTCCTTTTCTTCTCACAGTGTCCATCACATCTCGGGCTTTGTCTGCTCTGCCTTGTGTTCTGGCTGACTGCATTTCACCATCAGTTAGAACACCACACTCAAGGAGGTTATCCAGAAGCTGGTTAAGAACTGGATCAGACACTCGGGTTACAAACTGGGTCCGAACCCAAAACAGCCTGTCTTCTGGGGGATCACTGTCCTTTGTGGAGACGCTGTCCTTTGCTGTGTCATTCCTCCTTGGATTTGCCCCGGTTTGACCTGGAAGATAAACTGGGAAAATACTGTCAGATTGTGTTATCCTTTAAGAAGTAATCAGACATTTATACTATATGTTTCTTGTTTTTTATGATGGCGCCCTCCCCCAGCTTTGCAGGGATATCTGGGACATCCACCAGATGGTGTGCTGCTGCAGCAGGGTGAAGCCCTTACCTTTTAAAGACACGTCCCGTCTCCAGACTTGTCTCATGTCTCGGTCCTGGATCATCAACGTCACGCGCTCTGGGATTGTCTCCAGGAAAACTTCAAAGGTTGGATGGTAATTTGGTCCGTAGTCTGAGCTAAACCTTTCAAGCTGAAACCCAGTAGCAACATGTCATTTTCAGATCTGTTTCTGGCTGATTGGAAGATGTGTTCAACATGATCCATCTGTGTAGAAACAGTAGAAGTGATTAAACTCACCTCAGGCTGGATCTTAAAGCCCTCAGGCTCACAGTGGACACTGTAACTTTGATCAATGCTGAGACGGCACTTGGAAGAGATCCTAATGTGTTTAGCACCTCTTTGTTTCCTCTCAACCTTCAATAACAGAACATTTTTGCTAGTTTACTTTCTATTTTATTATAGATTATGTATTAAAAAACTATATAATATTCTTTATATATATACATATACCTAAATATATACCTAAACACCTACAAGGTATACACACAGTCATCTATCTCATAAATACCTACATTATACACACACTCATCTACCTCATCTAGAAGGATGTTGCCAGGCAGCAGTAAAACATCTAGTACTTGAGGCCCCATGTCCGGAGGTCGGAGGAACAGCAGAACTTGGGCCTCTATTGGCAGTGAGAGGTTCACAAATCTTCTAACGAAATACCAGATCAGGCCCAAGGCAGAGAGGTGAGGGACCTTCACCACCACATGAGTGTCTGTAATCTTCAGCGGCTCCAAGATGCTCATCCCATCATCAGAGATGTGGACGACAGACAGCAGGCCATCAACAAGCAGCGCTGCGAAAGCAAAGACCTGTTAAACTTTGGTTTTATTGATAAAAGCTTCATCTACCATTCATTTAGTTCTACATGAGTTCATACGAATCCATGGTTTCAAGACATTTTCCATTATCCATTGTTTTTCTTCTTCTTCCACTACAGCCTAAACCGTACATGGTGGGGGTGTGCCATTTTCAAAACTCCGCAAGGACCTCACATGTGGACAACTAGTTGGCGTTATACTGTGTAGCAGAGGTCCTAAAACTATCAAAAACCATATGCCCCCACGTTCAATGGATCCAACTGAATCTTGTGAATAGGCCACGCCCATTGCCGCCTAGACTTTTAGGCGTGAATAAAACAATTTATCGAAAACATACTTCTTCTAATTCCTCCTGGACTGTGCAACTGATCTGCACAAAACTTGGCACATACCATCACGTCAGCCCGACCTGACAAAAAGTTTTTGAAAGAATTTTTATAGAATAACAATTGCGCATATTATGCACAAACAAATTTGTGTAGCTAACTATGAAAACACCAACTTTGCCATATCTTGGCCAAAATACATTCTGTCAAGGCCAAACGTCACCCTAACCATCTGAGGCTCATCCAATTTTGACGAAATTTGGAGGGTACCATGTATGGCCACTCCTGTAGCCACCTCTATAGTGAAGTACTGATTGGTTTAAATGGGTGTGGCCTAAGGGACCCATGTTTGGATTCACCACTTGCACTAATGGGAGCAACTTTAAATTTAAATGGTACATGTACAATAGGTCAGAGAACTCACCTACAAAAGATTACACATGTGGACAACTAGGTGGCGTTATCCACTTACTCACTGAATCAAGCTGAATAACAGGATATAGGCCACACCTATTTCTGAAAAAATTGCAACATCGCGCAATGTGCAAAACCAACTTTTTCGAACTCCTCCTAGGTCGTTTGACTGATCTGCACAAAACCTAGTAGGTAGTATCTTCAGATGGCCTTGACAGAAAGTTATAAAAAAAGATTTGCTACTTTAAATTATGCATATTTGACAACCAAATATGATATATTTGTCTATCTAGCTAGAAAATACATATCTCGGCCAGATTAAATGTTATCATCAAAAGACTTGAGGTGATTATTCACAGCGCCACTAAAATACTCTGTACCAAATGTGGCAAAGATCGGCCCTTAGGGTGCGCTATAATCAACGTTCAGTTTTTTTGGGCCAATTACTCAATTCGTTTAAATAAGAAATTTGCGATTGCAATATCTCTGCAAAAGTGTAGGCTATCGGCATGAAACTTGTTTGGCATGCTGCTCTGAAGCTCTGAACCAAATTTAGCGGCGCTCGGTCATTAGAGGATGCTGTAGTCAACGTAGACCAGTTTCGGCCCTTCTGCTCAATCAATGTTAACAGGATATTTGCAACAGCAACAAACTGCAGACCTTGCAGCTCACACCTCACGATATTTCCTGATGTTTTCCTCCCCACCTTTATGCTTTGGGTTACACTTTCGCTCGCTCCCCAGGGCAACTGGCGCCATGAGAATTCGACCCAGTCATAACTGCTTGCAGTTCTAGTTATTTAAAAAAAAAAATGTGCCTGTTCCCATCTGTCTGGATGAGTCTGTCAAGTTTTATGAATAAATTCCACTACTACACATGAGTACACGTCTTTGCAGTAGTATTAATTCATTCTTCATCACTGAAGACAGACATGTCTTTACCATCTTTTGTTTCACAGTGTGGGAGGTGGAGCTGACAGACTGCTCCAGCCTGTGAACACCTGATGTCAAACAGCGGCCCTGCAGCCATCCTGCCAGCTGATTGGAGGAGGCTCTCATCCCATTGGACAGTGTTGTACAGCAGCTTCGCCTTCTGAGTCGTAACAAACACCAGTCCAGTCAAAGCACACTGGAACACGCCTGGACCAGGACACTTGAACCTGTCAGACACAGAACGGCCAATCACAAGCAAGCTCTCCCTCTGTGGGTCAAACAATGATTTGAGTTAAACCGTGATCTGTGTTTTTATTCATCTTGTACGTCAAGTTTTACACGTTTCAATCTTCCTTACTGTGCAGTTAACAACCTGCGATCCATCATACTGTCTGACAGACAGATCACTGATCTGTCTGTCAGATATTTCAGCTGATTGATCAGCTGTTATGAACGTCTAACAAAAACCAGTGTGTCATAATTCACCCAGTTTCTAAAATACGTTGGGAGCAAATGATTTGGGGCTAAAGTCAGACGTAACCGCCCGGCAACACAAACACAAAATGTATCCAGCTTTAGTCCTGGTAAAAAGTCCCAAAAACTAGAAACACGTTCACTGCTTACTCAAAAAGTCTTTCTGGACAAGAGAGAGAAGCAGTAGCTGCAGGCTTAAAAAGTGAAGGGTAAGAACTGAAAGAAGTTGAAGTGACAGGTGAGGTGTGTGTGTGTGTGTGTGTGTGGGGGGGGGGGGTTGAGTCTTCTGATGCAGTAAGCAGAGATAAAGTGGACTTTAGATTGAAGTGGAGCTTCTGAAAGGATGAAATAGTGTGCATTGTGTAATTGGGTTGCCTGTATGAAGTTCCTCCAGACTCAGTCAGCAGCTCAGCTGTGAAATAGAACATTTCCTGGAAGAAGAAAAGTAAATAAAAAAGTTGATTAGAAACTGACCCCCCCCCTCAACTCTCACAGTCCTGTCTATGTGCCACTGCTTCACTTTCTACTTTACATGCAATATTTACTCTATATCCACCACTTGACTTTCTACTCTACGTGCACTATTTACTCTGCATCCACCACTTGACTAAATAATGATCATTAGGTGAAATGATTTTGCACAGATGAAGCCTGCAGGACTGTTTGACAGCAGCTAGTGGTTTCAGAGATGGGGAAGAAGAAAAGAGATTGAATGAGTTCATGATGAAGAGGAAGAGGAGAGAGAGAGAGAGGGTAGAAGTAAAGGGAATAGTAAACCCTGGAGGAGGTAAAACTGAGGACCCCCCAGTCTGATCACTGACAGATTAATTAAAATGTTAAAGTGAAAGACTGACATTTGTATTTAGAGCCTCTCCACACACATGGTGCTGCTGCTTCAACCTCTCTGGATCAGGAGACAGCTGATCTTCTCTTCTGTCCTCAGACACAACAGGGTTTGTCTTTGACGTAGACGGATCTGGGGGAGAGAAGAAGACACAGGAGATGGCAAACTCACTTTTGGAAATGCTGGTGACCCACATTAATAAAGGTCTAACAGCACCATCCCTTTCAAAGCCATTAGAGTCCTTTGGAGCACGTCTTTCTCCTTATGTTTCCTGTTGTTATCTACTGAGAACTTTCAATAAAGTCAGATTGTAGATATTAAATCACATTTATGTTGAGACCACGTCCAAAGTGGGTCATTACAAAGTGAAGACTGAGTTTCTACAATAACACAGAAATTACAGACTCAAGACAGAGAAATAGAAAGCAACAGTTCAGCTGTGGTTACTGGAATAACCAGCACCTTAAAGCTAATACTACTAATAAAGCTCCCAGCAGCTAATCTCCAGTTATGCTCATGCTTTAACAGTGCTATTATGTTTCTTTGAGATATTTACTCACCTCCTTCATGTTTGTCAGTTGCAGCCCTTTATATGCTGCCTTTCACCCTAAAGGGATAAACATGAATAAAGCAGTTATCTTCTGGGGAGAGTTAAAGAAAATCCTCATAAGCTGAACACTGAAGAAACTTCAACTTATTTTAACACTGCAGTAAAAGTACTAACTTAGCGCAAGAAGTGTACTTCTCTGCTTTCCTCCGTTCAGTGAAGTTAAATCAGGGAGAAATCTAGCCGCCGTTAGCCATTGTATGTACCTCTGTAGCAGCCTGAAGTATTTCAGTGTTTTAGACAGCGTTACGTTACCATGAATTTGGTTGGGGTATCTGGGATTATTTGGAACCCAAAAAACTCCCGCATAGTCGACTTTGTATTTTAGACAGTGGAGAAACGTTGGGGATTTAATCTGCACAGACACTGACTGATGGCTCGTACCAACAACAGGTGGGGGGGGGGGTAATTTGACAGGGATTCCTGACTTGTAAATAGTTTATTCTGTGATTTTCAAATAGACTGTATAGTAATAATAATAATAATAATAATAATAATAATAAAAATAATAACAATAATAATAACAATAGTAATAATAATAATAATGTACAGAAGTCCACATTAATAAACATTAGTCAAACAAGCCATTACGCTGAATTTCTAAACACTGTAGCTTGTTGATATTGTATGTATATATACAAATATATACACACACACACATACTGTATATATATTTGCTGATTTGATACTAACTGTGTTTTGTTCAATACTGCTGAGTCCGGCATGGACTGACTCCAACCCTCTACTGACCTCAGAGTCTCCAGTCGACAGTCTGTACTCTCCACAAGATCACACAGCAGCTTCACATCTGAATCGTGCAGGTAGTTGCATCTCAGGTTCAGCTCTCTTAGATGGGAGGGGTTGGACTTCAAAGCTGAGACCAGAGAAGCACAGCTGGTCTCTGACAAACTGCAGTCCCTCAATCTGAATAAAGAATAAATGACAATTATAAAAAACACTTCCAATACAATCAATTCTATACTGTATTGATCATTTAAACAGCTGCATTTGGAAATATCATTTAATTTCTTTGTTATAAATTTTGTTTGTGTGTGTGTGTGTATGTCTGTGTTGTGAAGATCAATTTCAATGATTAGACATTTTTGTGAAAGCACTTTGAAATGAACAGAAGCCAAAGAAATAGTTGTACTTCAGCACATAAAATAGTTTTAGTTGTGAATTAAACATATTAGATGTCTTTTTTCTTACCATGGTATCGAAATCGATATTGAGAATAATGTTATTTTACTTGTATTAGCAGCGACTACTGAATCTTTAGTATCGTGACACCTCTAGACAAGACAACAAATCCTCAATTCCATCACGTCAGACAACAGCGCTTGGTCAGGTGCCTTTGGCATTTGGTATTTACTCTAAAAAAGTCTCCTTTAGCGTCATATTTAGACATGTTTGGCCGGGACCCTTGGAGTCAGTATTTGAAGTTCTGGTTCAAGATGTATGTTTAACTGACAACAAAGGGACAGTTAGGTCAGGATCAGATCATGGGTGACCAAGCGTCAGTATTTTATGAGTGTGGAGTGAGAACAGGTTGGAAAGGAAACATTGTACTCATGTTAAAGGGTCGCTGGTCTCAGATCAGACACAACTTATTAAACTTCAAACACTTGCATCTGGAAATATGCTTCATGGGTTACAACTAGTCAAGCCAGTCACTTCTCATTTACGTACAGGAAAGTGAGCTGGAAAATTGCGTTTATCAGATTCGTCCCGCTCGTCATTCCCGGTGAGTGTTTTAATGTAAGTGTTGATTTTGGAACAATGCTGACCATCAAAAGTGGGACTACGTCAGTGCTCGTAAGCAGAGTACTGACGGAAGAATGAGGAATGAGACACAGCCTCCAGGTGAGTGGGTGAGTGTGTCTGTGTGTTTCTGTGTGTGTGTTTCTCTGTGTGTGTGTGTGTTAGTGTCTGTGTGTTTCTGTGTGTGTAAAGGTACTTTATTGTCACATAAACACAGTAAAATTCATTCCCTGCATTCAACCCCTCCCTCCAGGGAGCAGTGGGCAGCCAATCACAGCACCTGGGGACCAACTCCAGATGTGAGCCAGGGCCTTGCTCAAGGGCCCTGGCTGGAGTGCATCCTGCACCCGGAACCGGGTCCCAGATGGCCCTCACATTACCCGGGGCAAACTCCAGGCATCGGGAAGCAACCGAAAGCGCCTGGAGATCCCCCACCCTTCTCAGAGAGGTGATAGCAAGGAGGAAGGCCATCTACAGGGTCAAGTACTGGGCCTCAGCCAACTCCAAGGGTTCGAAGGGGGCCTCAGCCAAAGCATCGAGAACCACCGCCAGATTCCAGAGGGGAATCCTAGGGCGAGTTGCAGGTCTCATCCTCCGGGTCCCACGGAGGAACCGCACGACCAGGGGAAGCCTTCCCAAAGACCCATCCCTCAAAGGGGCGTGGAAAGCTGAAACAGCTGCCACGTAAACCTTGAGGGTGGATGGGGAGAGGCCCGCAGAGAAGCGGTCCCGCAGAAACTCCAGCACCTGAACCTCCAGGCAGGTAACAGGGTCCAGCATGCGTCCTCTGCACCAGGCAGAGAAGACTCTTCAGGCCATACATGAGATCAGGTCCCTCCGCAGAGGGACCTGCCATGGCGGACCATGCAGGAGCGCCATCAGGTCCGAGAACCACACTCGGGTCGGCCCGAACGGCGCTAACAGAAGCAGGCGGATGCCCTCCCGACGGACCCTCTCCAGGATCCCCGGGAGCAGAGCGACTGGGGAAAAGCGTACAGACGCAGCCTCGGCCACTCCCGCACCATGGTGTCCAGCCCTAGCGGGGCCGGCGGCGTCAGGGAGAACCACAGAGGACAGTGCGTAGTCTCCTGAGACGCAAACAAGTCCACGTCTATAGGTCCAAACCTTCCGCACAAGGACTTTACCACCTCGGGGTGGAGCCGCCATTCCCCGTGCCTCAGCCCCTGTCTCGACAGCAAGTCCGCACCCTGATTAGGAAGACCAGGGATAAACATTGCTCTGAAAGAGAGCAGTCTCCGCTGGGACCACAGGAGGATCTGATGTGCCAGTCTGCCGAAAGGGCGCGAGCGCAGACCCCCCTGGTGATTCAGATAGGCCACCACTGCTTTATTGTCGGACCTGACCAGCACGTGGTGACCCAGGAGTGCAGGCAGGAAGCTCCTCAGAGCCCGGAACACGGCCAGCATCTCGAGGCAATTGATGTGCCATGACGAGTGATGCTCCTGCCAAACACCCCTTGCAGAGCGGTCGACCATGATCGCGCCCCACCCGGCGAGGGCCGCGTCTGTCGAAACGATTACACGGCGACAGAGTCCCCCCAGCACGGGTCCTTGGGACAGGAACCAAGGCTTCTTCCACACCGACAGGGCACGAAGACATTTGAGCGTAACCCAAATCAGGCGGAACGGGTTTCCCCTCGGGGAGAACCCCTTGGATTTCAGCCACCACTGCAGGGCCCTCATGTGCAGAAGACCAGAAGGTATCACGCTGGAAGCAGCCGCCATGAGGCCCAACACCCAACAAGTGCTTCACTTTGATGGCGCGGCCCAGCCTCACACCCTTCACCATGGCCAGAACGGGCTCGACACGAGCCTGAGACAGACGTGCCAGCATCGTCAACGAGTCCCACACCACCCCTAAGAACACAGTCCTTTGGGCGGGTGCTAGCACACTCTTACGCTTGTTGAGCCTCAGCCCCAAACGAAGAAGATGAGCAAGGACAACATCTCGATGCCGAACCGCCAACTCCCGAGACTGAGCTAGGATAAGCCAGTTGTCAATGTAATTGAGGACCGGGATACCATGGAGCCGCGGAGGGGCCAGCGCCTCATCCATACACTTGGTGACAGTTCGAGGGGAGAGTGCCAGGCCGAAGGGAAGAACTCGATATTGGTACGTCACGCCCCCAAAGGCAAACCTCAGGAACTTCCCGTGGGAAGGACGAATGGAGATGTGGAAGTAA
>NC_048428.1:5296771-5298375 GCF_013103735.1 Etheostoma cragini | reverse complement strand
GTATAGAAGGTTTTGCCTAATGGCGTGTAGTTCAGCAGTATAAACTCAAAAGTTATCAAACAGTGGTCAGATAAAAAGTGAACAGTTGTTAAGACTGGAAAAGCGCTATATAAATACATATGTTCATACATACATATGAACAAAATGTAAGGAGTAAAAGTAAAAAGTCGGCACAAAAGTAAATGGTAAAGTAAAAATACAGTAACAATGTCTAACAGCATCTCTGATAAACACACACAGACACACACAGACATTTAGATGAAAACAAAGAGGAAAGGATTTTTTCCAAATGCAACTGTTTTAAGGATCAATATAGTATTTATTGAATTAAAAATTGATTTTCATCATCGTCATTTATTCTTTATTCAGATTGAAGAGCTGCTGGTTGTCAGAGATCAGCTGTGCTTCTTTGGTCTCAGCTCTGAAGTCCAACCCCACTTATCTGAGACAGCTGGACATGAGTTATAACGAGCTGCAGGATTCAGGAGTAAAGCTGCTGTGTGGTTTTCTGGAGAGTCCAGACTGTAGACTGGAGACTTTGAGGTCAGTAGAGGTTTGGATTCAGAGTAAAAACAGAGTAGAAAATGTTCACTGTTAGTAATTAAAGTAAATTAATGTTTCTAATTTTTGGTAAGTGGTCACATCTGTTCCAGAAGATCCTCTCAACTGCTATTGGTTTTAAATGGAAGAAGTTGACCAGCTGAAGTTTCTGGTTTCTGTTCATTTGAAATGTCTGATTATTGATATTGATCCTTCAGAGCACACACACAGACACACACATACACAGAAACAGACAATCACACACACACACACATTCCCACACACACACACACACACACACACACACACACACACTATAATGACCCTTTAAACAGCTGCATTTGGGAACATCCTATGGTCTCTTTGTTTTCATCTATATACCTGTGTGTGTGTGAGTGTGTATTTATTTTATTAGAAATTGATTTTTATCATCGTCATTTATTCTTTATTCAGATTGGAGCACTGCTGGTTGTCAAAGACCAGCTGTGCTTCTCTGGTCTCAGCGCTGAAGACCAACCCCTCCCATCTGAGACAGCTGAACCTGAGTGACAACAAGCTGCAGGATTCAGGAGTGGACTTTCTGTGTGGTTTTTTGAAGAGTCCAGACTGTAGACTGGAGACTCTGAGGTCAGTTTACTGACTCTCTTACTATTAGAGATCTAACATGTTTAACTTGTGACTTCTGTTTATGAACCCTTGTGTTGTCTTCCCATCGACCATCAGCTTTTTGTTTGGTGCTATTTTCCTCAACGTTATGGCCCTTTTTCCTCTGCTTTTGAAGGTTTTTTTGTCTTTTTAAAAAAAACGTATCATGGTCGATATACCTAATTTCTACGACATAACTAATCTTTACAGAACAGAAAATGTGAATTATTTTGACTAACAGTTAAGAGGATGTTCACTGGAACACAGAATGTTTCATGTCAAAGTTTTGTCAGGATTCTGTTTTGTTGAAGTTTTAAATTTCCTTCAGTTCCCCTTCGAGCGGAACTCGAACTGCGTCGGTTACGACACTATGGGAACGCCTTTAGGCATGACAGGGCTGAATGCGAATGAAAACTACT
>NC_048428.1:5295473-5296671 GCF_013103735.1 Etheostoma cragini | reverse complement strand
CATTGCATGTTATCGCAAACGCTTGGTTGCAGTTGTTGCTGCTAAGGGTGGCCCAACCAGTTATTAGGTGTAGGGGGCAATCACTTTTTCACACAGCGCCATGATGGTTTGGATTTTTTTTTCACCTTTAATAATAAACACCTTCATTTACAAATTGCATTTTGTGTTTACTTGTGTTGTCCTTGACTTTTGTTTAAATTGGTTTGATGTTCCGAAACACTTAAGTGTGACAAACATGCAAAGTAATAGGAAATGAGGAAGGGGGCAAACACTTTTTCACACCACTATGTCAAAAAAGTTAGATTTTTGTTTCCATCATTTACACTTTCAAAATAACAGAAAACAAAGAAATAGCGAAAAAAAAGATTTGGGCTTGTCTACATGTTCATTTGCAAACTTGCAAACGCTGATTTTTGTGGGGAGGACGTAGAAGAGGTTTTCTTCTGATGACTCTTCCATGAAGACCATATTTGTACGAGTATATCTTTATAGAGGAATGGTGTCCTACAACTCCAGTGTCTGCCAGGTCTTTCTGGATGGATCGTGCAGTCAAACGTGGGTTTTGACTTGGTTTTCTCACAATCCTGCGAGCTGTTATATTTTTTTGTTATATTAAATTTTTCTTGGTCTTCCAGATCTTGCTTTAACTTCCACTTTTCCTGATGACTGCCATTTCTTATTTACATTCCAAACAGAGGATATTGGCATCTGAAAATGCTTTGCTATCTTCTTATGCTTTCTCCTGCTTTGTGATCGTCAGCAATTTCCCGTTTCAGTTTTCTAGACAACTGCTTAGAAGAAGCCATGGTGCTGATTGTTGGGGCAAGGTCAGATGAGTCTGGGCATTTAAAACCTTAAGATTTACATCACCTGGTCTTTCCAGACGATGATTGAGAACAATCCATGACAATGTCAGTACTCAGCTTTCCAAAGGGGGCGGTGCTTGCTAGAACTCTGCAGGGTGGCCAAACCTTTGCAGACACCATTTTTTTGTTTTCTCTTATTTTGAAAGTTTAAATGATGGAAACAAAATCTAACTTTTTGTGACATATTATACGGATGTCTAATCGGTCATTTGATGCCTTTTTGAGATTTTTCCATCTTTTCTTCGCTTCTTTATGCACAATAATTAGGGCTGCCAAAAATAGCGCGTTAACGACGTTAATTAGTTGTTTGTTGTTAATAACGTCAATTTTTT
>NC_048428.1:5279250-5295373 GCF_013103735.1 Etheostoma cragini | reverse complement strand
GGATTCAGGTGTAATTGCAAATGGTGATTAATCCTGATTATTCCACTGAAAATTCTGATTAATTTGATTAAAAAGTTTAATCATTTGACAGCCTTAACAATAATAAAAAAATGTACCTGGGGTGCCCAAACTTTCAAGCCCCACTGTATGACGTGGAAGCAAACAATGACAGCTGTAGGGCAGCTAACATTACCTTTAGCTGTCTCCATGAAGGAAACAAGAACCAGCTTACTAATGATAACGTAAGCATTCTGGCTAAGTGGATGTAGATGTTAAGGTCATGTTGAAACTATTCCCCATTATTCACATAACTTATTGTTTATCAGACATGATAAGAAAAGCATACATACTTATTCCATACATACTCACAACATATTTATAAAGAATCATATTCAAATGGTAATTTTAGCAGTGAAATTAAACATTTTTTAGCAATCAAATTATATTCTACTTTCAGAATTTGTTCCAACAGCCCTAGTGACTTATACACTGTGAGCACAATACATGAACTGACCTCAGAGTCTGTAGTCTACAGTTTGGACTCTGCAGTCCAGCACACAGACGCTCCACTCCTGAGTCCTTCAGGTTGTTGTTACTCATGTCCAGCTTTCTAAGATGGCAGGGGTTGGACTTCAGAGCTGAGGCCACAACTTCACAGTCAGTCTCCGAGAGGTGACAGGCAGACAGACTGTGATCACAGATAATTAAAACATTTAAAATATAGTCAAATCTGAGCTTTTTATCAGAAAAAATAAATACGTAAAAAAAATTATCACGTTTTGATTCACAAGGGTCTGATATGTTGAGGTGAGAGGTCACAGGACCCGTTTCAAATTGCCCCTGCCAGACAGGCAGAGATCAGTTCTGTGTAATAGATACTGGATCATTCAGATGAAGAAAATATTTTTAAACCCTCCCTGTTCGCTTTCAACAATAATAGCATTCATAATAAATCTTTTGGTTAGTAGTTTCTATTTTTAAGAAAGGTTTTATTGGCTCGGCTCCAGTCATCCGGGCCGAAGAAACTCTCTGCTCCTTAAGCTAACACACATAATGTCAGCTATATTGTTAGGTTGGTGTGATGATGCTTTGGGATCCTACAGTCTTCCCATTCTCTGCTGATTCCTCAAGTCTGGATCCACATTTTTCTTTATAAAAACTCAGTTTTTCAGGTTGCCAGCTTATAAAAACCTAAGTTGTGGGTTATTTATTTTATTTTGGCGAGGTTTCTGATGTTTTCTAGCAGACAGAATGAAGAGGAGGAACCCTTCACACAATCTATACACTGTCCCATACTAGAATCCTAAAAGCAGCTATTTCATCTTATTTTATATATTTAACTGTTTTTAACTGCTCTTTAATTTTTTATTTCTTGAACGACATTTTCACTTTTATTATTTATTTATTATTTTATCATATGTTTTTTCTCTAAAGTACTTTGAATTTTCCTGTTGCTGAAATGTGCTCTACAAATAAAGCTGCCTTGCATTGCCTATAAAATGTGAAAATTAACAGAAACAGCCTTAAAATTAAATTGTTCAGTATCTACTCATTAAATAGGATAAAAAGAACTGAATGAAAGTCATTATGAAAAAGCTTAACCTTGCCCCCAATAATAGTGTTTGTACAAATAGTGTTTGTATCTGAAATAGAGGCGTTATAGAAACCCACTGGTGACACTGGATACACCGTCAAAAGGCTGTCTGTTGGGATTAATTATGACAGAAGATACTTTAGATCTTCTTTGTCTCATTCTCACAGCATTGGAGACAACAAAGACATTTGCAGAGTAACATGTCCAATTATTTACAAAAAGCAGCTTTATCTTTTATAGTGTGTAAGGTTTCTATTGTTCATGTGTGTAAAGTCTGTATGTTTACTCTAATACTGATAGCCTCAGCTTCACACTGATTTAAAATGATAATCTGAATTTACAGAGCTTTTCGGCAGTTCCTCAAAGCTGGAATCAGCCTGTGTTGTCCCTCCTCTGATGTGTTGTACTTCTCCAGGTCCAACTCATCCAGAACGTCCTCTGACATCTGCAGCATGTAGGCCAGAGCTGAGCAGTGGATCTCAGAGAGTCTCTTTTCTGATCTGTTCTCAGACTTCAGAAACTCTTGTATCTCCTGATGGACCGAGTCATCCTTCATCTCCGTCAGCAGGTATTCCATACCTGTTCATCTCCTTCAGGTTGGTGATGGCTCTCTGGATGATTTCTGGACTGTTGTCTGTTTGACCCAGCAGGCCTCCTAAGAGTCTCTGGTTGGACTCCAGAGAGAGGCCATGAAGGAAGCGGACAAACAGGTCCAGGTGGCCATTTGTACTCTCAAGGGATTTCTCCGTGGCTCTCTTCAGGAAGACATCCAGGGATGGGTAATTGTCAAGTTCAGTGTCACCATGGCTATCTTTTTCTCCGAAGGACTTAAAAATCTTCTTGAAAAAAGACTTTGGTTGTGAGTTTCCATGCTTGAAGTCATCTCCCAGGAAGTTGTTGAGTACCTGTGTGTTCCTGTTGGTGTAACAATGGAACAGGTAGACTGCAGCCAGATACTCCTGAACGCTCAGATGAATAAAGCAGTAAACGGATTTCTGGAAGATCCCACTCTCTCTTTTAAAGATCTCTGAGCAAACTCCTGAGTACAGCGAGGCCTCAGTTACATCCAGACCACAGTTCTCCAGGTCTTCTTGGTAGAACATGATGTTTCCTTTCTCCAGCTCTTCAAACGCCAGCCTCCCCAGCTTCAAAAGACCTTCCCCGCCGGCCTCCATCAGCTGCTGTGGACTCGTCTCATGTCCCTCAGCATACTTGAGCTTCTTCCTCTTTGTCTGAACCAGCAGGAAGTGTGAGTACATGTCAGTCAGGGTCTTGGGCATCTCTCCTCTCTGGTCTGTAGTCAACATGTGGTCCAGAACTGTAGCAGTGATCCAGCAGAAGACTGGAATCAGACACATGATGTGGAGGCTCCTGGATGTCTTGATGTGGGAGATGATCCTGCTGGACAGTTCTTCATTACTGACTCTCTTCCTGAAGTACTCCTCCTTCTGGGCGTCAGCAAAGCCTTGTACTTCTGTTACCCTGTCAACATACACAAGAGGGATCTGATTGGCTGCTGCAGGTCGGGAAGTTATCCAGATGAGAGCAGAGGGAAGCAGCTTACCCTGGATGAGATTTGTCAACAGCACGTTGACTGATGACTCCTGTGTGACATCTGTAACAGCCTGATTTTTGTTGAAATCCAGTGAAAGTCTGCTTTCATCCAGGCCATCAAAGATGAAGAGAAGTTTGGAGGCAGCAAGCTGCTCTGCTGGGACCTCCTGTAAAGTTGGATGGAAAACATGGAGCAGCTCCAGAAGACTATACTGCCCATCTTTGATCAGATTCAGCTCCCTGAAGGAAAGAGGAATCACCAGACTGATATCTTGGTTTTCTAAACCCTCAGCCCAGTCCAGACAGAACTTCTGCACTGAGAAGGTTTTTCCAACGCCAGCAACGCCACACGTCAAAACCACTCTGATGTGTTTCTGTTGGCCAGGTGAGGCTTTAAAGATGTCACAGCACTTGATTGTAGTGTCATGGAGGGTCTTCTTCTTGGAAGCTGTCTCAAGCTGCCTCACCTCATGTTGGGTATTAACCTCTTTGCTCAGTCCATCTGTGATGTGGAGGACAGTGTAGATCCTGCTGAGGGGAGTTCTACTTCCTGTTTCAGCTCCTTCAGTCACACATTCAAATGTCTCCTTCAGCTTGAACTTCTGTTTCTGACGACCATCGTTCACTAAAACAAGAACAGAGGTGAGAGACAGAACAAGAAAGAGAAAAAGGTAACAATCTGGTGATTCTTTTTAGGACTTTATTCCTGTAATAATATTTAAACATGCAGTTAAAGTTCAGTTGGACATAAAATTGTGATTGGGTACTGAATTTACTTACTTCCTTTTTAGGGTACCAACCGGATTGTAGGGACCCTTTGCTTATCAAAAACATCCACTACGGTTGCTAAGTAGATAATTGAGCTATTTAAGATGCATGCAGTATGTGATCAAACGTCAATCATCGGTGGTCAGCATTTATTTTAACCTCATTCATATGTGGAAATACCAAACAAATATACCTTAATTCGACTTTCCATTCTCAAGACATATTGGTCAAAAAGCTTTTTGCTCCCTTCTCCTCCAACACCCGGGCCCTGTTGGACACTTATTAAATCACCTGTGTCACAGCCAATTTGACAGCGCCATGGCAACCCCTGGGGGCGGGAGGACTAACAGCAACAAATAATACACATGAAACCAAATGACTCTCACAAGGATTATGTCAGAATCCACTCTGTCCTTCATTACAACCCCCCCCCCCGATGTTAAATGTCTGTAAAAACCGTAATCATAATGTTAAATGTCACAACAACTGTCTCCATATTACAACAGCAGTGGTGTGTTCAGACATGAAGACATCAGCAGACAGATGGACTTACTTTGCTTAGAGCTGCTCTGATTGGCTGCCTGCAGTCCAGCTCTGGTTCTGGATCTGGATGGCTGCTCCTCCTCAGAAGCATCACTCCTTTTCCTCTCTCTGTGGAGACATTTCTTCATCATTATTGTTGTTGAAACAACTGAATATGGTGAAAGACCAGCATGTAACAGTGATGTCCACACAGTTTCCTGTGTTGTAAGCCCTTCTGTTTTCTATCAAATGCATGATTAATATAGCCTGGATCAACATTACAGTACATTCATGTCAGGCTTTGTTTAACCATGTGTCAGCTGATAGAAATAGCTAACGTTACTGTGTCAAGAGTTAACTTTATTTAATATTGGATGAGGCATATTTTGAATAACTCATCTGCATAGAACAATGACTTTCTATTCTTCTGTTCTAACTTCAGACTTTCAGGCTTTTTTGGAGATGGATATCATACCTCTTCAGAGACACTTGAAAATATATGATTTTCTCGCCTAACTTTTTACCCTTAAAAAAGTGCTGCAGTTTCCACATGCTTTGGCCCTCTGGGATGACCCTGAGTTCATTGGGAAGTTAACACTCTCAACTTGTTGTTTCTAGTGGCAGTGTGACACTAGGCCTTACTGACACAGAGCTACAGAGGTTAGAACACAGAATTTCTATTTCCGTCCAAGTAAATCATCTGAAAAATTAATAAAAAGCACTACTGTAAGCATATTACAGGTGCTATATACTAAAATAGTACGCTAGCCACATGTCTCAACTTAGAACATAAAAAATCCAGAAAAAAATAACTTATAAAATGGATTTTATATGAATGTATTTCTACAGATATGTCTGTGCGTTTGCCTTATTTCTTATTTCTAAAAAAGCCAAAAAAGTGCTAAATACAAAACTTCTGAAATACAAAAACACATCCACATCACTCACAGATAATAATTTATAATAATTTTATGAAATGTTGAAATGACATAAGAAGGCCTTATTTTTGCTTTGAGACAGCTGGAGGCATCACAGGGTAAGGTTTTTCTGGCCATGTCTGGTACCATTCAACTTGTCTTCTTATTGGCTACCCAGAGATGCCAGTTTTATGACCTGCTTTTATAAGTGGTCGGATCTACTTTCAATCTTTCCCACGTGGGCCCAATGGGGACTGTGCGATATCATTGGCTTAGCTTGAGGGTATCTCTTGATAGGCTGATGCTATTGGCTGGGAACAAGGTTCATGGCAATCTGCAGAAAGCACAGAATCTAATGGTGTGTCGACTTGATTTCTAGCCCGCACAAGGAAAAAGTTACAAATGATAAAAACCGAGAAATGATGCATCTAGATTTCTTAACGTTGAAACTTGGCCAGAAACTACAAGATTGTGAGGGGACCAGATAATTATGGATTGGAAGGCTTGGATATTCTAATTCCTTGGAGTGTTTGCAATTTAGGAAATCAACGTTTATGACTATCTTTCACCGCTGTGGATAAAGACACGAGGACAAAGGTTGGGATGCACGCTTGGTTTAGACAGAACGGTGCAGTGTTTCATAACTTCATAACGTGATTATAACCGCTGTAAGTAACCTTATGCTTTGTGCGGGGGCTTGATGGAATCACAAGACTTTAAGCTTTCTAATGATGTGCTGCATGACCGTGTTGGTGACGATTTAATGCTTGCAATTCATGAATGAAAACACGTTGTGGAAAAACAGGTACCGGTTGAGGCACCGTGCTGTCGGAGAGGTTAAATAAGAATGTGGATAACATTAGCGCTAGTGAGATACCCGCTACAGCTAAAATCAAAACATGCCATCGGAAGAAGAAACTGAAAATATTGTCATAAATTGAGTTAGTAAAAGTGGTCTTACTTTGTGTCTAAGTGTCCAGATTCATTACTGAAGCCTGGAGGACGATCTTTGGGCCGGTCACTCTTCATAGACAGACAGTTGAATACTCCAGACTCTGCTCCATCCTCCTCTTCCTTCAAATCACTCATCTTCTGATCTGAAGTCATTTTGAGAGTCGGCATTTAAAAAAACATTTGATCAAGAGTCTCAGATAAGACTAAGAGAGTATTCTGACTTTAGAGTAACCGTTTTAATTTCTCCTACCAACACGCTGCTTTGCATTTTCTCTCCATGGGTTTAATCTGGAAAAGTTCGGTGAATTATAGATTAGCTTTTCCAGAGCCTCCTCCAAAGCACGCTCCAAAGAAGGTCTGGCTAATCCACACAGCATTCTGGGTACTAAATTGTTTGTCTGCATTTATTTAAACCAATCACAATCAATGTGGTTAAGCTCCGGACAGAGCCACGGTGCCAATGCTAAATAGTTTCAGGAAGGAAGTTGTCTTGCTGGAACATGTGTACGTTCAGAAGTAGTTTTAGTTGTCAACAGAAAATTCCAACTGGACAGATAGTCTAGCTAGCTGTCTGGATTTACCCTGTAGAGAAACAAGTTGCAAGTAGCTCCCATGGAGCCATTTTGATGCTACGAAGCCATCACTTGCCGTTATTATCCCATTGACTGCCATTCATTTTTGTGCCACTTTTGACGGTGAATAACTTCATCTGAAGCTTGTCAAGACTCTATTTGTCAATTGTTTATTTTTAACGTCTCCACGACCACTGTTCCGGTGCCGGTGTTTCAGTTTAACTGTTTTTTGAGTTAACTGGTGATATGTGTTGAAGGCGGGGCTGCACCGCTGCAGTAAACAATTCCGATAAATTCGCCTCTTTTTCCCCATTCATTTGTCGGGGTCTTGTGAAACATTACGGTGGGAACAGGTTGCTGGGACAGTAGTTTTGGACCCGATCAGACAAACATGAACAAATGAGCCGTTTTCATTACAAAAATATTAGTCGTTGTCTGGCGAGTGCAACATTGCGTCTCTACCACGGTCTCTACTGTAAACCACGAATACTGATTTTTTAGATTATTTAGTGACATTCACGCTTAAATTTGTTGTAAAACTGTGCCCAACCTATTATAGATAACAAACAAGCTAACAACAAAGACACAAACACAAGCCTGATATTTCACCTTCCCACACCTGCACTAGCTAGCCTAATATCTTTTGGGAGTTTGACAGTTGTGACTCGTGTCCAAATGTGATGAAGGAGTAGTGTTGTGTAGTTTGGATTACCATAACAATGATGCACGTCCGTAGAATTAAATATAAAACACAATCAACGGGATCAAAGAAGATCAGCATGTTTATTTCCTGGTAAATTGAGACTGGGTCCTGAAAGGCCACGCCCACACCACATCTGCCTCTATCACCAGTTAACTCAAAAACCAGTTAAACTGTAACACCGGTGTTATGTGCCTTCTGGTTTTTCCCCCTACTGGTTTCCGAGGCTGTCCAGATGCCGTGTAAACCTCAACGGCTACCCAGGTCGACAGATTCGCTACAAATTCATAAACATTTTACTGGCCTTTGCATGTCACACCTCAATATAAAATGTACTGAACTAAACAGAATATCTGAGCACGACACTACAATAACAAAGTACAGCGGGGAAATTGTGTTTTAAAATAAATTACGACGATCTGTGTCGCGCTGGGTTCGAACCTTCTTCGGCAAAACAAATAACGGCATAAGAGTCCTCTGCACTGTCCACTACACCATCGCATCGTTCACGTGTTTTACTTAAAAAAACTTTGCTTTCTCTCAGTAGAACAGTAATTACAATTTAACAGTGCAAACCGAAACAACTTGTTACCTTGATTTAGGCTTACAATTATAATTAAATCGCATGCTATAACCTCCTGCTACATCTCTGCGATATCCATGTGCAAGGACTTGTCATAACAGCACACGGTTTGAGAAACAATCGGTCTAAAACAACTTACCTTGGGCTGGAGACGCGTGATCTCGAGCCTCTCAAACAGCTATACAACAACACGTTAAGAAATAAGAAAAACGCAAAGACATATCTGTAGAAATACATTCATATAAAATCCATTTTATACCTAACATATAGCCTACCTACGCTCTCCGTCTCTGCTGATTGAGATTTCTCTTGCCACAGCTACTAGAAGTTTTTCAGACACGTTGCCCACATCACAACTATGTTGTCAAGCGCGTCAAGTGTGCGCACGCACTCACATGCACGCGCACGCACACACACTCACACACACAAACACACACACAAACAATGTTATCTTTAAATGTGTGTTTTCTGAAGTTCCAGCAGGTTCAATGCAAATTTTTCAGCCAATCAGGACTTCGTGTAAACAATCAAACTGTTGTGTTCATGCTTACACTTCTTTCCCCTACAGTGCCCTGGGAGAAAATGGTCTCAGAGACTTTAAGAGTAAAATAATAAATAGTGGATTAGCACTCACCCTTCCTCAGCCTTCACTTCCTCCTCCTGCTCTCTTCTCTTCTCTCTACATGAAGACTACACTGACTTTCACTTTCAGGGACTCCTCCCTGTTCTCATGGACTGGGATCACCATAGACATAATAAAGAGTAGACGCCGCCTTGGCTGCTGAGCGCGAGATTTCCAGCCGCCATCTTGGACCGGTCATACTCGTTACTTAGCAGCAGAAGATTCAAGCAGCCAGAGCACTGTGCAGCATATTCCTGCTCAGATCAGCGGATTGTTTTTTATCTTATCTTTTTAACTGTGGGTTCTGTAAAGCATTTTGAATCTATGTTTTGAAAATTGCTACATAAGTTAAGTTTTGCGAGTTTTAAAGGGAGATTCAAACAAGTAAATGTGCAGTTTAAATAAAAACTGCCACTTTCATTTCATAGGCTACTGCTACTTTGAATAAGTACTGGTACGCGTGCTTTGTTAGGGGTGAAAGATATATCAACGCAATATCGTTACACAGCACATTGTTATAGAAGTGAGTATGACCAGGATACATTATTCTGGGGGTCCAAAAGCAGCACTAATGTATGCTTATGTTGTTATTACATTGGGATTGTCTCTGGTTTAGTTGGGATTTGTTTGATAAGACTTGCCGTTACTCTTATAAGTTATATATATATATATATATATATATATATATATATATATATATAGCCTTTCAATAGCAATGTGCTTGAGTAGAGTCAACACAACATAAAATAGGCAAATATATTGAAAGTGGCGATATGCAATACATAGTTTATTTTGTGGAGCTGTCCTGTACACTTTATTTATGCATTTTATTCTGTCCGACCAGTAGAACACGTCCTGTTCTGTAGACATGGTCCTTAGTTATTTATTTATGTTGGACCAGGCCAAACTGTCAGTTGAAATAAACCTTTTGTTGTAAGAAAACTTGTTTAATTTGTGCAGCATATTCCTAATCCATATTCCATTATCTATTTTGTAATTTTACATATGTTTAAAAATATCGGAATTCATGTCGATTTTCTAATATCACATTCTGTGAATGTCGTGAAACACTAGGGTTGTGTGTGTGTCTGTGTGTGTTGGGAGTGCGGCTGCTAAATGTCAAGGTCCGGGAGGCGATTGATGCAGAACAACGTGTGTGTGTGTGAGTGTGTGAAAGAGACAAATATAAAAAGCTTCAAGTAGACTCTAATAAAATAATCATATTGTTTCTTGTACTTAAATATCTAACTATAAGGTCACTATCTGTTTCTTCTTCCCTATCATATTTATAATGTATGATTTGCAAAATACCTATATAGCCTACATCACATATGTTATGTAAGGGTATTTTGCAAATACCTATCATTTACAAAGGATAGATACACCAAGGATGCCTGATCTATGGTCTAGGGTGACCAGACGTCCTCGGATTTAGGGGACAGTCCCCGTTTTCGATTGTCTGTCCCTGACCAAATACAGAACAAAAAAAACTACCTCTGTCCCTGTTCTGTTTTTAAAGACACAACATTAGGTTTTTCAATCAGATTGATAGTCAAACTGGAAATGTCCCCGTTTTTCTCCCTTTTTGGGAATTGTGTTCCCAGTTTTGATCTCGGACGTCTGGTGAATTTATATCATATCATATATTCTATTATTGTTAAGCCCACTATGAATATTAAAATACGCCTAACCATGTGTCCTGTTTCATAGCTACATGTATGACCTTTGTAGCAAAAAAAATAATGAAAATCTGTTTTGTATTCAGTGAGATTGATTAATTAAACACGCTGACAGCTCATTTCACCTGCCAAACACATTACACTGAGTGGAGCGGGTGACCGGTCCAAGATGGCGGCCCCAAGTTTCGTCAGCGCCAATAGGCAGTAGCGGTCCTCACTGTGAATCCTCTCCTCTCTGTTTACAGGAAATCACATGACTTCATCTGAGTGGGGGGGCGGGGTCTCATAATGTGAACACAGATCAGTTTTTTAACCCTAATGCAGCAGATCAAGCAAACAAATGTTGACCTGCAACATGTCTGTGTATTTTTTCTGTCTGTTATCTGTCTATGATATTTCATCAGTCTCACACAGCTGATCTCTCATCATCACTTCTCCAGGCTTGCTCAAAGTCAATTTTTATATACGGTATATGTATATGTATAATATATATAAATATATTATATATAATATATTTATATTATATAAATATATGTATATATATATAATAAGAAAACAGAAAAAGCATAAAAGAATAAGTAAAACAATTTTTTTTTAATTAAATTAAATGAAATAACGTTAAAGAAGTTTAAAAACGTTTAAGAAAAAGTCAAGATTATTATAAAAAGCGTAACTGAAGATTATTTTTTTGAGGGGAAGACAACAAACGGCTCAAGAACGAGGGAAGAAGGGTTGAAGGCTAATTAGAGCTGTGCAATTGAGGGACATTTTAATCATGATTACAATATTCCGGCTCCTAATGATCACAAAAAAAGAAAATTCACAACAACAACAATTTTTTTTTGAAAAAAGTTCAAACTGGAAAAGTATGAAGGAAAATTTCAGTTCTCAGTGGTTTCACTATCGATTTGTTTTCCTGCTTTCCAACTTCAGTAATTGCAACATCTTTCCAAAAGACAATGAGTAATGGTTTTAAATTATCCTGATTTCAGTTTGGACCAAAATAATAATGGTGATTTTGATTTGTTCCATAGTGGAGCAGGCCGATGTCGAGCCGTTCTGAATGATGTTGTGATGCTGCAGCGATCCTCTCCTCTGACTCTATTACATCGCTCCTCAACGGGTGAATAAATGAATGAACTTTGGTGCATGCCGGTTTACCGTTACCAACTCTGGCTAACTTGGCTCCCGTTAGCTTGGAATTGTGCTCCAAAGCTAAGAAGATAGATATTATGCTCATAATGCTAATGTATAACATTTGATGAAACTAGTAACTATGATATGTCTTGGAGGGATTTGTTAGCACCAATAAACATGCAGCAACCAAATGATGTGTGGAATATCTCCATAAAGTAATCTTCATGAGGCCCAAACAAGGCCATGAGGTCAAATGACTGGACGCCTACCAGAGCTGTCATGTGCCATGTTTCTATTGGCTGCAGTGCTTGGATGTGGGTACCATTGGGCTCTGGCGGTGTTTCAACATGGCTTAATCTAGAAGGGAATGCCCCTGCTGCTCATTTGGTTCAGACTCTTTTCTGAAAACATATCAATAATAAAATTACATGACAATAAACAGGGGTCGCTGTGTCACATCCAAACCTTTCAGGGCTTTTGGAGCTTGAAACTAGCCTGGGTCACATGACGGAGCACAGATCACAAACTGGTTTTAAAATGCCACCCCCCTTTTGAATCTGGGTTATACACCAAGTACGCCCTGACCCGCATCAATCATTATCTGTAAAGAGGAAGATTACAGCGATGTTGTAGAAAGGTTTACTAAACAACTGCCTGAAACATTTTAACATAATTAACAAGAGCCACATAAACTTTTACACAACCACAAAAACCTGGAAAAGATGTTAGAAAAGGATGGAAGGAAGTAAAGAACAACAATAATAGGTTGAGAAAAGTAAAAGAAAATTCAAAGAAGCTAAAAAAAAAAAAAACTTGGGGGTAAATTACAAAAAGACGGTAAAAGAAGGACAAAACCTTCACACAAATCAACAAGCTTGAATAAAAAGCAGAAGGAAAGAATATGTCCAAAGAAGATGACAGACACATTTTGGTAGAAAAAAAGTCTCCATAAAGAGGAACAGGAGGAAAGAAGTCTTAACAATTACAAACATTTTATTGTCAGGTAGCTTTGTCTCTGTGAAGTTTTGCATAACAACTATCAGTCAGGAGACATACAATATAAAATAAAAAAGAAATATGAAAAGACATACAGTGTGTTAGTAAAGTGCAGGAGCTATGTTTGATGTAGGACAAAAACAGGCAATATGTAGTCAACCTAAACAGCTGTTCATTTTCTCTGAACCCTCTCCCCCCCCCAAAAAAAGATGCCACGTTGCATTCAGCAGAATTAGTTTCTCTTTTGACTTTCTATCTAAGGTAACAATGACATGAGGCTGTACAAAGGTCAAAGGCATTTAAATGAGGGGACCAATGAGCGAGCAGGATTTCTTTAAATTCCCAAATCTTTCTCAGTAGTTTTTCTGATGCTCTGATTCTGTAGCGACCAGAACTGAGCTGGCCTCACGTCCTTTTCTTCTCACAGTGTCCATCACGTCTCGGGCTTTGTCTGCTCTACCTCGTGTTCTGGCTGACTGCAATTCACCGTCAGTTAGAAAAACACACTCAAGGAGGTTATCCAGAAGCTGGTCAAGAACTGGATCAAACACTCGGATTAAAAACCGTGTCTGAACCCAAAACAGCCTGTCTTCTGGGGGATCACTGTCCTCTGTGGAGACACTTTCCTCTGCTGGGTCATTCCTTTGTGGATTTGGCCCAGTTGGACCTGGAAGATAAATGGTTTTAAAGATAAAAATGGTGAGGGACTCAGAGATGCAAATCTCATGGGGGAGGGAGTTCCAGAGCCTGGGAGCTGTCCTGGAAAGGCTCTGTACCTCAAACTGCGAAGCTTTGACTTGGGTACGTAGAAGAGACCGGCTGAGGTCGATCTGAGGGACCGTGAAGGTTGGTAGGGGGAGAGGAGGACAGTGAGGTGTGACGGGGCAAAGTGGTGCATGGCTTTGTGTGTAAGTACCAGGATTTTGTATGTGATCCGGTGAGAAATGGGAAGCCAGTGTAGCTGTTTTAGGACCGGAGTGATGTGGTGCCAGGATGTGGAGTGGGCGATGAGTCGTGCGGCTGAGTTCTGAACCAGTTGGAGCCTGTTAATGGAGGTTGAGCTGATGCCGAGGAGTAGTGAGTTGCAATAGTCGAGTCTTGAGGAGATGAAGGCGTGAATAAGTCTTTCGGCAGCAGAGGGAGTGAGTGAGGGTCTGATTTTGGCAATATTTTGAAGGTGAAAGAAGGAGGTTTTGATGACTTGACGGATGTGAGGCTCAAGGAAGAGGGTTGAATTAAAAATCACACCAAGGTTGCGGGCCTTGGGAGATGCGGAGACGATGGTGCCGTCAATGGTGAGAGTGGGGTTATTGGCTTTGCTGAGAGTGGATTTGGAGCCTATGAGGAGGAATTCTGTTTTATTGCTGAACAGTTTGAGGAAGTTGTGGTGCATCCAGGTTTTGATCGCTGACAGACAGGAGTTAATGTGGGAGAGGGGGGGATTGTGGGGGGAGTTGGTGCTGAGGTAGATCTGGGTGTCATCGGCATAACAGTGAAAGTTTAGGTTGAAATGGCGGAGTATCTGATCAAGGGGGAGGATGTAGATGATGAATAGAAGGGGGCCGAGTACGGAGCCTTGGGGAACACCTTGGGTGACTGAGGCAGTAGCAGAGGTGTGGTTATGAAGGGAGATGAAATGAGATCTGTCAGAAAGGTAGGGACGTAGCCAGGTGAGTGCATTACCTTCGATACCAAGGTCTTTGATTCTGGTGAGCAGGTTGTTATGGCTCACAGTATCGAAGGCTGCACTCAGGTCAAGAAGAATAAGGATGTTGAGGGAACCGGTGTCAGCAGAAGTGAGTAGGTCGTTGAAGACTTTGAGCAGAGCAGTTTCTGTGCAGTGGAAGGGGCGAAAACCAGATTGGAAGCATTCAAATTGTTTAGTGGCAAGGAGATGAGTTTGTAATTGTGAGGCAACTATATGTTCGAGGGTTTTAAACGGAAAGGGGAGGTTGGATTTAGGGCGGTAATTATGAAGGGAAGATTGATCCAGACTTTATTTTTTAAGGACTGAGGTGACAGCAGCAGTTTTGAAAGCAGAGGGGACAGTTCCAAGGGACAGAGAGGAGTTGAAGAGGTTAGTGAGGTAGGGGGAGATGACATAACTTCAAGATAGGAGTAGGTAGGAAGTCCAGTGAGCAGGTAGTGGGTTTGGTAGAGCTGATGAGTTGAGAGATATCAGGGGTGGTGACCAGGTCAAACTGGGAGAGGAGGCAGTGTGGAGGAGGAGAAGAGAGGTCAGGCCGGCTAGGGAGAGGAAGGTCCGTGGTAGGCGCTGGAGTAGATACTGGGAGGTCAGATGCAGGGGATAGAGACTGATAAATTGTGTTAATTTTGTCTGCGAAAAAAATGAAGGAATGAGATGCAGAGATCAGGAGAAGAGGTAGTCTGGGTGTTGATCCAAGGCTTGATGAGGTTATTCATTGTGGAGAAGAGGGTTCTGGAGTTAAGATTCTCAAGGGGTTGGTGAAGATGGAGGAGAGGTAGGCAGATTTGGCAGAAATGAGAGCCTCTTTGTAGGCAGTGAGGTGGGGTTTATAGGCTTCATGGTGTACTGTGAGAGATGATATTTTTGTCAGGCGTTCGAGTTGGCGGTCAGTTTGTTTCATTTTCCGGAGTGCAGGATAATACCAGGGTGACGAGGTGTTAAAGGTGACGGTTATTGTTTTGAGGGGGGCCAGAGAGTTAATGGAGGAAGACAAGACGGAGTTGAGGTGGTTTGTGAGATCATCAGGTGAGGTGAGGGTTGAGTCCAGGTGGAGAGTGGAGGAAGGCAGGTCAGAGAGATGGTGGGGATCAATGGATTTAAGATTACGACAGGTGATTTCTCAAAGGATGCGTGGGCGGCCGGTTGGAGAAGGAATGATGAACCGTATCAGTTTGTGATCAGAGCGGGGAAAGAGGCATGGGTGGAGGTCCAGCACAGGCAGCTTGATGGAGCAAACCAGGTCGAGGCTTTGTCCTTTGTCATGGGTGGGGAATGTGACATGTTGTAAGAGAGTGAAGTTGTCCAGAGAGTGAAGTTGTCCAGATGTGAGGAGAGAGATGAGGCTAGTGTGAGGAGTTCAGTGAAGTCTGAGAGGAAGGAAGGGTTTGGTTTAGGTGGCCGGTAGATGAGGAGAACTGTCATGGAGGAACGAGCTTTGAAGGCGAGATGTTCAAATGAAGATGCAGAGGGGAGGGTGAGTTTGGTGATCCGTAAGTTCTGACTGTAAATGATGGCGAGGCTGCCACCACGTCGGGAGGGGCGGGGTTTGCAAATGTAATTGTATCCAGTGGGGGATGCTTGGTTGAAGAAGAAGAAGTCATTGGGTTGTTGCCAGGTTTCGGTGAGCAGAAGAAAGTCCAGCGAGTTGTCGAGGATTAGTTCATGAAGGACAGGGGCTCTATTGTTGATTGATCGGGTGTTGAGGAGGCCAAAGTTGGCATGGTGAGAGGGTGGTGAGATGGGGGCGGGCTGGAAAGATCTGAGGTTGTCCCAGTTAACAGTGCGTGTGGGGGGGTAATGCAATTGAGGAAGGACAG
>NC_048428.1:5270274-5279150 GCF_013103735.1 Etheostoma cragini | reverse complement strand
TCTTACTTGATATGTGCAAAACTGTAGGGTTAAGAGACTTTGTGTTGTTGTAGTATCAACAGGTATTAAGGCATTTAGTATTTACATTACTTACATTATTAATTTCTCATGATATAAGAACTGACCCAGACAATGTGCCAAACATAATGAACCACATGAAGAGACAGTAGCATATGTCAGCAACAGCTGAGAAGATTTGGGTCTGTGGGGAACAGGTCCAGGGGTCCCTGCCTGGTGTAGGGACCAGGGACCCAAAGTTAAATAAATGTGGGATTAACTAAGACCACTGAAATTCTAAAGAATAAGAACCATTGAGTTACATAGATTCTTATCCTTTAACCTTTGTGCAAAGGTTCAGTAATGTTTGGCCCTCATCCTCTGTACCCCACTTACTGTATTTACTTTTTGGGAAAATAAAGACTATTTGTTCAGTTTATAAAACATCAAAATAATTATTTACAGTTTAATTTAGAGATGCACCGAGGTTAGAGAAGCACAATAGTGGCCCAACGTTGCAGTATTGTATATATATAGTATATTATAGCTCAGATGTGTTTCATCAGATTTTTGCTCATGTTTACAACTTTGTGCACATTCAAAATATAACTCCTCCATCTCTGTTGTCCGAGATTTGGAGAGTTGTAATATAGTCTGCTGTGCATGTCATTGCTCCGCTGATATGGTGGCTCTCATTCTGACCGTCTGACAGACACAGGGGCCCATTTGGGTCTCTGGTCTCTGACAAAGTTGAGATGAGGCTGTACGCTCCTCATTATCGGAGGTCTGCACGGATGCAACGCGTCACTGCCCCAAGCAGAGCGAGTCCGCTAACATGAACTGAAGTTGCTACATTAGCTGCTCACCTCTATTTTCACAGAGAGAGTGGTCACGAAGCGACGGACGGTCTGTGATACTCAGAGCACATACCTGAAGCCAGGGAAATGCACATGGAATGGATCGTAAAAAACATTTTCTCAGTTTGCGACATTTCGAAACTTCCACAAACAGGGAGCGCTCTTGAACCCCCTCACAGTCTCCGAAAGCACAACTAGTTGATCACGAGTGGCTCAATAGGTAGTTCTATAAATAAACTCATCTTTCGGAAATTTGACCGACCGGGTTGACCCTTCAGCGTGAGAAATCGGGGGTGTGGCGTGTGAGCGTGTGAAACCAGTCAAATGCGTGTGTCTCACGGCCAATGCGTGAGAGTTGGCAGCCCTGTAGACTGTATATGTCTATGGGTGACACCATAGAGTGTGTATTATTGATACATATATTAACGGTCTATGGGCGGCACAGGTTAGCTTTACAGTCGTAGCAAAACAAAGATGTCAGAATCAACTGTTGCCAAGGCAACACAGACCAGGAGGAACCCCCCCGGCCTCATAGTGAAAGCATGGTTACCTTTTAGGAAAAGTGCAAACCAGCAGCTACATTATGCGGCGTCTTTTGTGTCGACCAAAACAAACGGACATGTGAGCATTCAAAACCTCAACATCTAACCTGAGGAAACATGAAGCGGTCATTATAGTTTTTGCTGTGGATAGGTGAATGTCTTTTTTGCACATGCAGTATCCATCCAAATTTGATGTGACAAGTCTCTTTAACTTAAGCTATTTTGTAATTAATAAATAAATTTTAATTTATTTTATTGATTGGATGAACTATAATTTGCTTAAAATTGAGTATTGTGTATATTTGTCTGTCTGATTGATGCTTGTGTTGAGAAATAAATCAGACGTTTCTCAATAGTTACTCACTACTTGAGTAGTTTTTTCATCGAGTACTTTTTTACTCAAGTAATTTTTTTGATGACTACTTTTACTTTTACTTGAGTCATATTATTCTGAAGTAACAGTACTTTTACTTGAGTACAATTTTTGGCTGCTCTACCCACCTCTGTTGGTGACCAAGCATCAGTATTTTACAAGTTGGGAGAGAGAACAGGTTGGACAGTAAGCATCGTCCATCGTCTCAGATCAGACACAACTAAACATACTTTAAACACCTGCCTTTGGAAACATGCTTCATTCTCTCTCTGTGGTCCTGTACGGGAGATTTAAAGTCTGTGACAGACTTCAGTTATTATAAATCTACAGTATAAGTTCTTGAAGATATGATGTTCTGAAGGTGTTATGTAAAAGACCTTCTTGAAAAGACCTTGGAATAATTGACATGTCATGTGACTCTGAGTTTGAGTTCAGACTAAATTGGTTCAAACTGACACACTTTATGTTGTGATTTGTGCTCAGAGAAAACCAGAAAACAAGGGAACTGAAGGGAATTTAAAGCTTCTAGAAATTTCCAAAAAATAACATGGACGCATGAATGTGCTTCACATTTAATATTCATGATAACTTTTATTGAACTTCATTTAATTTTGACTTGTTTTAAATGGTTTCAAAACAGTATCCTTACAAAACTTGGAACTTAAACCAGTCTGTTATCCACTCAACATCCTCCATTCTTAACAATTAGTAACAATATTTCACAATTTCTGCTTTTTAACGTCATATACATTAGGTATATTGACCCATATTTTATTTCATATAACATTAAAAATTTGACAAAAACCTTAAAAGAAAAGGAAAAAGGGCCACAACGTTGAGGAAAAAAACAACAAACAACAAACTCATGGTCTATGAGATGACAACATGAGGGTTAGTAAACACAAGTCTTCCGGGACTACTGACTAAATGTACTACTAGAAACTTAAAAATACAGACAAAAGAAAATGTACATATTTACACTGTATATGTAAGTCATGTTTGCTCATGACTTAGGTTCTGTTGTTTATTAAAGATATAAGATCTCTCATAGTAACAGAGTCAGTGAACTGACCTCAGAGTCTCCAGTCTACACTCTGGACTCTCCAGAAAACCACACAGAAGCTTTAATCCTGAATCCTTCAGCTTGTTGTTAGTCAGGTCCAGCTTTCTCAGATGGGAGGGCTTGGACTTCAGAGCTGAGACCAGAGAAGCACATCTGGTCTCTGACAACCTGAAGCCCTCCAATCTGAGAAAAGATCAAATAACAACTAATCTATGAATATTATAAAACAACAATATATAGATCTTTTAAATCATTGAGAAATATCACATATCTCACATCTTTCTCATTTTCAGTTTGGACTGTGTCTCTGACATTATTATTATTATTATTATTATTATTATTATTATTATTATTATTATTATTATTATTATTATTAGCACTATTATTATTATAAATCTAGAAGTTCTGTACAGTGTTTTGAGAGTTTTACATAAAAAGACCTTTTAGAAAAGACCTTGGACTTCTTGAAGATCTTTTAATTATGTATACATAGATGTGTCTCTCCCATGTGTCTAAGTTTGAGTTCAGACTAAATTTGTTTTAACTGTTCATGCTGACACACAAACCCAGACAAGAGAACTGAAAGGACTTTAAATTCCATTTCTTTTTATATTCAAATAATTAAAATAATGAACATGTGATGCTCAACTGCAGCCTGTATTACACTACATACTTATGCATCACCAATGCCACTATAAGTATGTGATTGTTGTTACAGGTTTTGTCCACTAGAGGGACTTCTAACATCAGCCTGGCCTTGAAGGGGTCCTATGTCATGGCGCTTTATTGGCACGCTGATTTCATTAGATTCATTTTCCACCACGATTACATAGCGACAAACACAAATCAACAGAGAGTTCTATAATGAAACATTATGTACCGTGAGGGAAAAAAGTATTTTATCCCCTGCTGATTTTGTACGTTTGCCCACTGATAAAGAATTGATCAGTCTATAATTTTAATGGTAGATTTATTTGAACAGTGAGAGACAGAATAACAGCAAGAAAATCCAGAGAAAGTCATGTCAAAATTGTTGTAAATTGATTTGCATTTTAATGAGGGAAATAAGTATTTGACTCAATCACAAATATTTCCCTTTGATACAGGTAACAAACCTGTAGTTTGTCACCCTTAAAAGACACCTGTCTACAGAAGCAATCAATCAATCATATTCCAAACTCTCCACCATGGCCAAGACCAAAGAGCTCTCCAAGGATGTCAGGGACAAGATTGTAGACCTACACAAGTCTGGAATGGGCTACAAGACCATTGCCAACCAGCTTGGTGAGAAGGTGACAACAATTGGTGCGATTATTCACAAATGGAAGAAACACAAAGAAACTGTCAATCTCCCTTGGCCTGCGGCTCCATGCAAGATCTCCCCTCATGGAGTGGCAGTGATCATGAGAACAGTGAGGAATCAGTCCAGATATAGCACATATACATGCCCGTCTGAAGTTTGCCAATGAACATCTGAATGATTCAGAGGAAAACTGGGTGAAAGTGTTGTGGTCAAATGAGATCAAAATAGAGCATCAACTCAACTCGTCATACTTATTATTTATGATCCCTACAGTTCAATACATAAACTGACAATAAATTTTGTTGAAATATTATTGATTGTACTTTTATTTTGACAGTATTGACTAGGATACTTAGATATTTTCATGCAATTATTAGGTTGTGTTACTGAATGATAAAGCAAGTTAGTCATTGTGATGTTGTGGACCTTTGCTTGACGAAATCTTCTCTAACTGGACATCTTAGAATTTTAATTGATTACCCCTGCTCTAGACCTTAATCCCTTAGAAAATCTGTGGAGAGAGCTGAAGGTTCGAGTTGGCTTGAAACCTTAATGACTTGGAGAAGATCTGCAAAGAGGAGTGGGGCAAAATCCCTCCTGAGATGTGTGCAAACCTGGTGGCCAAACATAAGAAACGTCTGACCTCTGTGAATGCCAACAAGGGTTTTCCAACCAAGTATTAATCAATTTTTTGCAGATGGGTGAAATACACATTTCCCTCATTAAAACGCAAATCACAGATGTTCTAGATTTTTGTTGTTGTTATTCTGTCTAACACTGTTCAAATAAATCTACCGTTAAAATTATAGACTGATAATGTATAGCCTAGTGGGCAAATGTACAAAATCAGCAGGGATCAAATACTTTTTTCCCACAGTGTTGTAAAGGCTAGCGGTGCTTGGTTAGAACAATGACATCATGTTAGATAGCACATCCAAAACAATTTCTCATAAACTAAGTAACAAAAGTGTTAGCCACAATGCTAACCTCATTGATGAAGGTTAACATTGCTGTCACTAACATTATTAAGACCTGTTTCTTGCAGATTGTCATATTACGGAGAATACAGATGCAAGAAGGTAATATTTAAATGGGAAGCTAACACTGACAGCTGTAGGGCAGCTAACATAAACATTACTTTTCTCCATGAAGCTCCCAGCTACACTCCTTCTACTCCCGATGCTGATAGGAAATTCATAACTAATTAATACATTAGCATTTTGGCTAGGGGGATGTTGATTTTAAGGTCAAGTTATTAGCCATGGTGAAAATGGGAGATTAGCTAACATAATTTATTACAGCATCCAAATTGATTATTTTTTTTTTCTATTCAAATGATATTCCACTTTTGGAATTTTTTCCAACAGCCCTAGTGAGTTAAACACTGTATGTGAGCACAACACATGAACTGACCTCAGAGTCTCCAATCTACAGTTTGGACTCTGCAATCCAGAACACAGCCGCTCCACTCCTGAATCCAGCAGATTTCTGTAACTCAGGTCGAGCTCTCTCAGGTGGGAGGGGTTGGACTTCAGAGCTGAAGCCACAACTTCACAGTAATTCTCAGAGAGGTAACAGTAAGTAATTCTGTGATGTAAGATAATAAAAACATTTAAAATACTGTGCAGTTCTAGTATTTTAAATGTTTTTATTATCTTTCATCACAGAATTCCTCAGCTCAAGTTTAACTTCCTGACTATTTCCCAAGGTGCAAAGCTCCTACAGTTTTTATATGAACACTCACACATGTGGAACAAACTAAATATGAAATCTGGGTAATGGTAATATAGTTATATACCCATCCATCCATCCATCCATCTTCATCCGCTTATCCGGTATCGGGTCGCGGGGCAGCAGATCCAGTAGGGGACCCCAAACTTCCCTTTCCCGAGCCACATCAACCAGCTCCGACTGGGGGATCCCGAGGCGTTCCCAGGCCAAGTTGGAGATATAGGCTGAATCCCATTTATCCATCTTACCCCTACCCCTTACCCCTACCCCTTGGCCCTTGAAACCAAGGGGTGAAGGGTAGGGATGAAAACATCCCCCTATGAAATGAGACACCGCTTGGTTACATCACCATACAGTATTGATCACAAACTTCCTAGATGCCGTCTCTGTATGTCAACTGTGTGGGTTTGGACAACAGTGTCATATGCATTTATGTATTTTATAGTTATTAGAAGTTCACTTTGGTGTTCTGATATTCCAGACCATTCTGAAGCCTGTTGGCCAGTAACCGCCCCCTCTCATTTCATCAATTAAATTTCAATTCAATTCAATTTTATTTATTGTATCAATTCATAACAAGAGTTATCTCGAGACACTTTACAGATAGAGGAGGTTTAGACCACACTCCAGAATTTACAAGGACCCAACAGTTCTAGTAGTTTCCCCCAGAGCAAGCAACAGTGCGACAGTGGCAAGGAAAAACTTCCTTTTAGGCGGAAACCTTGGACAGACCCAGGCTCTTAGTAGGCGGTGTCCGATTGGGGTTAGAATGAAGAGTGGAAATAACAAAAATAGAAAAATAGTAGTTTGCAGGTAGGGATAGGGATAGCTTCATATTTCGCTTCCTTTATGACAACTTTTAACATTAACAAGATAAACATCAGCAGGGTCTAAACTGCTTTTCAAATCTATGAAAAGTATTGGACAGTTTGAATAATAGTTAAAAAATAAAAATGTTTTATTGTGGTAAATGCACATCTTGAATAATGGGTAGTTGTTGAGCGCACATGGTTATTGGAGTTAGAGAAAATGACGTCCCAACTTGTGCACACTTGTTTGTACTACTCATCCTTTCCATATTTCGTAGTGTTATAAGTGTTCTTTCTGCCATATTTTAGGAATCATCAGAAATCATTACATTCACACTGTATATTCAAACATAAACAAAATGGTAGCCCATAGCTGTTATTTGTCTATAGTTCTTGCACATTTAAAGTAAGTTAGCTAGGGATTTTGGTGTGTTCTTCACCTGTTAGGTAGGTTGCAAGTTGATATTAATGAAGCATCAACAATTTCACCAGCTTTAGTCGAATGAGTTTTTTTTTTTTTTACCAAACTTCAGATACTGTAATTCAATTGACAAGTGGATGAAAAGAAGTTGTCTTCGTCCGTGTTTCAACAAACACACCTGGGGCGAAGTTGGAAACCAGAATCCGCTTTCAAACAGTCCTAATCTAGTCCTCAACTTTCACATAATTTCACTGGAGTTATCGTTATTATTGTTTACGTCATCAATACCATATTCAGTCTAAATGGATGGGAATACATCTACTGTACGTTTCATTTGACGCACGACTAAGACAACTCAACAGATTTGGCAATCCGCATTAATTCACAAAAAAACCTTTCCAGCTCGATTGCGCCAACATTAGCACATAGTCATATAGAGGGCGACATGATTGAAAATGAAGAAAACAGAGATCCGGCAGACAAGCATCAAGACAAAAGGCTTGTGTGAGATGAGCCAGTTCTGCCCAGAATCGATCACCGGCGTTCAACGCCCGTTGCATGCCGGTTAGATTTGTGTCCGACTTGATCCCGACTTGCTCTGACGTCATGCCCACGTGGGCAACGGAATTCTCACAAGAGCAAGGCGGCCGCAGTTCTGAGACTCAGGCGGCGCAGTTGCTTTTCACCAACTGCAAGAGCCAGTCGGACCCAGGCGGACCCAGAGCATGCTGGGAAACACCGGCCTCTCAGCTGATTTAACAGTTGATTGGTTTACAACATGATGACGTTTTAAATAAACTTTTTATTATTTTTGAATCGGAGGGATTTTAATTGCTATTTGTCTGATTTAAAGACTTATTCTGTCCAGAACACATGTTGTGTGGCTGATAGTTATTTTTAGAAGTCAGAGAGACCTAATCCGTTCAGATCACGGATCATCTCCAGTCTGTTGTTAATTAAAATCAGAAACAAATTGCATGTAGAGCACTTTGACAGCTACTCTGTCATCATTAAAACAAGTGAAGACTGTGTACCAGCTGATATGTAGGAGGTCTGATAATATTTTATTAAATCGGAATCGCACCACAGTGTTTTTGTCACTTCCTGTCCAGTCTGAAGGCGGCTGGAATCGGCTGGAA
Source organism: Etheostoma cragini (assembly GCF_013103735.1). Lineage (NCBI taxonomy): Eukaryota > Metazoa > Chordata > Actinopteri > Perciformes > Percidae > Etheostoma > Etheostoma cragini. The sequence continues at coordinate 5,270,915 of NC_048428.1, read as the reverse complement.
ATTGTCTGACTTTAACGCAGCTTTTTGTCCCCGCCCCCGCTGCTGCTGCCTGCTCTCGTCCACTTTACAGGCGAGGCGCAGTTCATCTCGAACCATGACACATTAAAGGGTAGACGCCGCATCGACCACTACTGCCTATTGGCGCTGACAAAACTTGGGGCCGCCATCTTGGACCGGTCACCCGCTCCACTCAGTGTAATATGTTTGGCAGGTGAAATGAGCTGTCAGCGCGTTAAATTCATCAATCTCACTGAATACAAAACTGATTTTCATGGGGTTTTTTTGCTACAAAGGTCATACATGTAGCTATGAAACAGGACACATGGTTAGGCGTATTTTAATATTCATAGTGGGCTTAACAATAATAGAATATTCTGATATGATATAAATTCACCAGACGTCCGAGATCAAAACTGGGAACACAATTCCCAAAAATGGAGAAAAACGGGGACATTTCCAGTTTGACTATCAATCTGATTGAAAAACCTAATGTTGTGTCTTTAAAAACAGAACAGGGACAGAGGTAGTTTTTTCTTCTGTATTTGGTGAGGGACAGACAACCAAAAACGGGGACTTTCCCCTAAATCCGAGGACGTCTGGTCACCCTAGACCATAGATCAGGCATCCTCGGTGTATCTATC
>NC_048428.1:5248625-5270174 GCF_013103735.1 Etheostoma cragini | reverse complement strand
AAACATATGTAAAATTACAAAATAGATAATGGAATATGGATTAGGAATATGCTGCACAAATTAAACAAGTTTTCTTACGACAAAAGGTTTATTTCAACTGACAGTCATATTGGACTGGTCCAACATAAATAACTAAGGACCATGTCTACAGAACACGACGTGTTCTACTGGTCGGACAGTATAAAATGCATAAATAAAGTTAACAGGACAGCTCCACAAAATAAACTATATATTGCATATCGCCCCTTTCGATATATTTGCCTATTTTATGTTGTGTTGACTTTACTCAAGCACATTGCTATTGAAAAGTTTATACAATATATATATATATGTATCTTATGAGAGTAACGGCAAGTCTTATCAAACAAATCCCAACTAAACAGAGACAATCCCAATGTAATAACAACATAAGCATACATTAGTGCTGCTTTTGGACCCCCAGAATAATGTATAGGTCATACTCACTTCTATAACAATGTGCTGTGTAACGATATTGCGTTGATATATCTTTCACCCCTAACAAAGCACGCGTACCAGTACTTATTCAAAGTAGCAGTATAAAATGAAAGTGGCAGTTTTTATTTAAACTGCACATTTACTTGTTTGAATCTCTCTTTAAAACTCGCAAAACTTAACTTATGTAGCAATTTTCAAAACATAGATTCAAAATGCTTTACAGAACCCACAGTTAAAAAGATAAGATTAAAAAAATCCGCTGATCTGAGCAGGAATATGCTGCACAGTGATCTGGCTGCTTGAATCTTCTGCTGCTAAGTAACGAGTATGACCGGTTGGACACAGTGCCCAGTCCCTCACCCATATCTGACAATTGAAAGCTGTGGGGAAAGGGGCGGGAGAGGGACCACTGCATTGAGAAGTGAATTTCCATATATGGGTGCCTGCAGTTCCAAATGAGCTGTCTAGGCCCCCTCAAAACCCAATACTGACCTCGTACTGTGGCTTGAAACCAGGTTCCACCAAGATTTGAACTCAGATCGCTGGATTCAGAGTCCAGAGTGCTAACCATTACACCGTGGAACCTTCACATTTGTGGCATGGGTTTACTCGGCAGATTCTTTCATAATATCACCCTGTATTATATTAAAGGCACACAACAATCACAAGGAAGATGAAAAAGCAACAATTGCTGGCCAACTTAAGTCATTTAGTTAGCTAAGTGTTTAGAGGATTTGGGAAAAGGCAAGTCAAGAACAGGTTTTTAAAGGACTTGCCACAGACACTGAATACAGCAGAAGAGATGTCTAATGAGTACAAACACATGGTAACTTTACAAAACAAATGGTCACAATCCACCGTATTTGCAATTGCGTATCTCGCGCACATTCATGTCCTTTTAATACAAAAGAACCGCTCCGTTCTTTATTCCCAATATCATGTCTCAGACATTAGTTCCAGATGAAAACACAAACTGTCAGAAGTGGGATTTGAACCCATGCTTCCATTGTAGAGACTGCAACCTGAACACAGCGCCTTGGACCGCTCTGCCATCCTGACTGAACCGTCAGACATTTGTTAGGACCTGTGTGTAAAATTATAATATAGTGAATCAAACATGTCATGCTATAGTATATTCTCAGTCATCCTTGTCATAGTTAACAAAGGAAGGTTTCTCAGTTGTAAGTCCAAATATATGGGTGTTCATGGGAACGTGGAAGAAAGTCACCATGGTGGCAATGTGCTTGACAATGCCAATATATGGCGTGGGATGAAGCAGTCTTATTGACTTTGTACCCCAATGTGCAATACAGGCTAAATCCTATGGTGGGAGTCAAGATCCACCAATCCACAATCCACAATCCACAATCCAGGTCCACAAATATACCTGCCAAATGGGAAATATACTGATGTGTCCATTTTGGTTCCTGATCCGTGCTATTTTCCCAAAAGTGCGAAACTAGACCAAAGGCAACTGGACTTGGTAAACGGTCCTTCGCAATAGGTTTTTCTCTCATCCAAGAGACTTCTTTTGTTGTTTTTTACAAAGAAAGGTTTGGACACAGTGCCCAGTCCCTCACTCATTTCTGACAATCGAAAGCTGTGGGGAAAGGGGAGTTCCAAAGCTGATAGACCAATTAATAAGCAATTCTGATGCACTATACCGGCCCATTCAGGATGAGCACTGTATACTCTGACTGCAGCAGCACAAGTTCAAATCTCAGTGATACCTAATTTTTATTTATTTTATTTATTTTATTTATTTTATTTATTTTATTTATTTTATTTATTTTATTTATTTTATTTATTTTTTATTTTTTTTTATATAGTAGTGGGGTTTGAGGGGGCCTAGACAGCTCATTTGGTACAGCGGGCGCCCATGCATAGAGGTTCACTTCTCAATGCAGTGGTCCCTCTCTTGCCCCTTTCCTGTGTTCAGCAGTCCTGTCAAAAATAAAAAGGCCAAAAATGGCCAAAAAACAATCTTATAAAAATGGAATTGGGTTTTGAACCCAAGCCTCCAGTGGAGAGTCAGACCCCGACTGAATGAACAGATTTTCAGCATGACCTATTTCAAATATTATAATGTAGTTAATCAAATATGTCATGATATAGTGGGTTCTCAGTCATCCAGATCATAGTTATCAAGGGAAGGTGTCTCAATTGTCAGTCCGTGGGACCACCGACAAAACATGGGGAGCAGGAGTCGGTCGGACCGCCGACAAAACTCGAGGAGTAGGAGTAACTCTGGCATTAAACAAAGGCACAGAAAGTTTCAGGCAACGGCACAATCCCAGAGATGTTGAGAACTGGCACAGTTACTGGGGAAGCGGTCCCACGGATTCTAGGAGAGCAGTCGGCTGAGATTCCGGAGGTCTTTGCCTTTTTCATTACATAAAAAAGGCAAACAGTCTGAAAAATGTGCATACTGTCACCAGCCAGAAACTGTTGAACATGTTAAAATTAATTTCAAAGAATACAACACCCAGAGAGATAGCACCTTTTCCATACACTTCATAAGGCAGACCACCACACATTTTCACTGTCAGGGCTATTCAAGTGTGTATGGCTACAGCCTGGAGCATCCCATGTCATGCCGTTCCATCTCATGCCGTCCCACCTGTTGCCGTCTCCAAGCTTCTACTTTTCAAAATAAAAGCTTGCATTTGGAATAAAATAAGCTTGCGTCAACAATCAGGCCATGAATAAAATACTTTAAAAAATATATGTCTGTCTATAAAATGAATGCAGATTATAGGCAAACTAAAAAAAAGCATTCTGTCATCTCACCTTGTGCGGTCCCAGAGCTTCTACTTTTCAAAATAAAATACTTTAAAAAGTATCTCTCTTGGCATACTTTTCAAAGTAAAAGCTTGCGTCAATGTGCTAATGACTAAAAGACTTGAAATATATATATATTTTTTTTTAACTAAACAGTAACGGCAAATGGAATAAAACACTTAAAAAAATATGTCTACGAGATAAATACAGACTATAATACTGGTGAATAAAACACTTCAAATATATGTCCATCTACAAAATTAATGCAGATTATAGGCAAACTAAAAAAATCCTTTTGCCATCCCGCCTATGGTGCTGTCCCTGAGCTTGTAGTTTTCAAAATAGAAGCTTGAATCTGGAATAAAACACTTAAAACATAAGACTATCTGTCTTACTTTTCAAAGTAAAAGCTCACATCAACTACCATGCTAATAAATAAAATATTTGAAATATTTTGTGTTTTTTTATGTTTAAAATATATAGGTTCCTCTCTAAAATAAATGCAGATTATAGGCAAACTAAAAAATTCCTTCTATGGCTGCAATTTGGAGCCTCCCATCTCATGCCCTCTCGCCATGCTGATAAGTATATTGTATAGAAGAAGTACATTGTATTTGCAGCAATGTCCCAGTGAAGTGTGAAAACAATATAGAATATAACATTTAAAAGGAAACTTGGAAAGAGTGTAACATGTTTATTTTTGTATTCTTGTTCTTGTGTGTGCAGATCCTTGTCATCCCTCCTCAGGAAATCCTGCTGTTAGTTGTCAGAAATGGCTGCGTCGCTGATGCAGGTTTCATCTAATGTAGGCTAGGTTAATATCCGGGAACAACAAAACAATTCATAATGAGCAAACTATATGTATGGCAAAATTGTTGCTTTAACAATTTTTAACGTTTTTCAATTGATTGCAACAACCGTGGTCACAAATTTACCCGTGACTCCATCTTGAAAATAATTCGCAATTTCGTATTTTTGACCCTCTGGATTCAACGTTGGACACACCTTGGCATGAGACTGGACGGCATGACAAGGGACGCTCCAGGCTGCTTCCATACCTCTCGGGCTATTATGGAAAACAGCAGGCGAGATATATCACTGTATTATATATCACTATATTTATACGTTTCTAAGAGAAAATGATTTAGTAAAGCGTATTTAGGATTTTCTATTTCATAAAAAAAAAAAAAAAAGATCTGCATTTAGCTGTCATTTACACTCCGGTCCTATTGGTGGCGGTAATGCACCTTGAAGTTGGTTTGCCAACCGCCAACAAACCAAGATGAAAACATATTATGAAGAAGAAGAAGAAGAAGAAGAAGACGAAGAAGAAGAAGAAGAAGAAGGCACCAACACCAACATCAACAACAGTTACTAGGGTAACGTCAACATTTCGAGTTGCTGACTTTCTTCTAGCTAGCTGGCGTTCTTCAATTTTTAGCATTTTCCTCTAAAGTAAACTAGTTAACTAACGTTAACTAGACAGTGGTTGGAATTTTTAAAAATAAATAACGCTGCTGTCGACGAAAAAGACCAAGACAGAGTTAATCTTAAGGTAAGAAACACTAACGCAAACGTAACATTAACGCTATATACAACAAGAACGAGCTAACCTATGCGTTAGTTTAACTTTGGTTAATGGCATGAATGTATGGTGGCGTAAATTGTTTAATAAACAAAATATCTAACGTGTATCACATTCAAAACGATCGAAATTAGTTCACGTTACACTCTTTTTATTTCAGATAACGTCAACAGCAGTTAACGTTTAGCTAGCTAGCTAACAAGAATACGATATAAAGTTAACACAGCACAGAATGATGATAATAGAGTGAAAATATTGTAATTTCCCTTTTGGGATTAATTAATTGTTATTAGTATTCTCGCATTCTGATCAGACTCAGGGAATTCTTCAAATGGGCATTTTGGCTTTTATGGTTTGGAAGTTGTGTTTTAACAGAAAAACAACGTTTTCTAAACTAACATCGCTACTCCGTAGAATCACATTGACAGACCACAATAGGTCTATCTGTTATAATGTTAACTTATCTGACGGCATCAGTGGTGCAGGTATGCTGAGAGAGCTTTTATGCCAAGGTTCATTTTAATAAATATCTTACAAGGTTTGCGTTCCTGAATCCAGGCTTTTCAAAAGGTAAAGTTAGTGTCAGGTGAGTTTAGCCAAAAAAAACAACAGTCCAATGTTATAGAAAGTTTGGCCACAAAGAGAAATAAATTGCAGTCTCTTCAGATGCTAGAAATAATCAAGTGAAACACTGGGACGTTAAAAACCTTTCGGTCAGAGGACCATTGTCTTCTAGCTTCTGAAGAGCCTCTTCTACTTTTTGTCAGTGTGCAGGCATTTTTTCTAAATGGGATTTTTATGTAACCAGAACAAAAGTTGCATCTATAATTGAGTGTAAAAGTCACCTCTTACAGAAGCCCTGGAGACCCTTACATTATCTCTGCCAATCAGGCACATGTCTGCAAAACAGAGAAAACTGTCAACATACTAACAAGCCCTGAGTTATAGTAGCACCAGTAGGCTGTATGGATTTGTTTCCCTCCATAAGCAACACATAGTATTTGTTATTAGGCTACCTGGTATTGTTCCTGTTATTGTTTTTACTGACTTTAGGCATCATGGCAAGTCAGCGGCCTCCCTCCAGCATAGGCCGCCCAATGAGCCGCAGTGGATCTGTGGTCCCTGTCGCTGGAAGACTCCCAACGGCCGTTCGACCTCCTCCTACAGCTGTTCGAGTTGCAACTGGGGTATGTCAACTGCAGCTTGGATTTCTTTTAGCTTTGGGATACAAATGCTCTTCCTGAGTACTTTTGGGAACTTTGATGGAGTTGATTAGCGTCACTAACACTGACACTCTCTGGATAGCCTACATTAGCAACCTCTGCCGACAGTGGCAAGGCACCTGTCAACTTGTATTGCAAGCAGTTTTGGACAGTAGTGTTGCTATTTTAACTACTCTCAATCGTGCCCACACAAGCTATATTTACTTCGAGCATTTCCGAAACTTAAGTGAGCAAAGCTTTCTGCTGGTCTGAAATACAACTGCTGAGGATCATTGACGCCACCGCCCAACACGGACGTGTATTGTCTTATACGTACATGGGTGTATAAAAAATAGCTAATGTAGTAAACCTCTTTTGCCATGTTGCTGTAGCTTAAGCTTTCCACAACTGCAGCCACAACTGACTACTCAGATTTTGCAGAGACACAAAATTGAAACGTAATTGGAAGATGACTGTATGATGATAAAAGGGCTACTCTTAATTTTCTTTTGCCAGTAGAGAGCAGTACTGCTTTGTTGACCAGTGGGGAATCTTGAGAATGTGTAATGAATATTGTGCTGAATATTGCAAAGGCATGCTGTTTTATTTTGTATGTTAAAGTGCTAATATTATGCTGTTTGATATTTCCCTTATCATTATTGTGTTATATATTTTTTTTGTGCTTGTTATAGGTTTACAAAGTGAAAAAGCCCAAAGTCACTTTGTAACACACGTTATAATGCTCGGCTAGCTGCTAGCCTGGCACACCCTCATACTCTGCAACTGACAAGCTTGCAGTACTTAATGTGCGAGGGTGAAAAAAGGAGCTGCAGTACAACAAAAATATTGTGTTTTCTGAAAATTAAACCACATAAACCTATTCTGCTTCAACCTCTAAATACAATTATGTACCTGAAAATGAGCATAATATGAGCACTTTTAGAAACTATATTTATGTCTTGTTTCTCCCAACTTCAGTGAGTAGGCCTATGCACTTTGAATAAGCAGTATCAGTAAAAAAATTATATTGTGATAAATATTGATATCGATCAAAATGGGAAAATATATCAGGGCCCATTCCTCAGTTATACTCTGGAGTTTATATGTGTAAATGGCTATGGTGTAAAATGAGCTATAGTAGAAACCCAGTCCTATGGAGTTTTATTCTTTCATTTTCCATCCAGATCGTTCCAGGTACAAGTGGTCATCCCGGCATGAGGGGCGGCATCCCCATCGCCGCCCCTGGAGTTCTATCAGCACAGATAAAAGTGACTGACAGGCCTGTGACACAACAGGGGCTCAGTGGTATGAAGACTGGCATGAAAGGTAAGTCTGAAGAGCATAGATTGCATAGATTTGTATTTTTATAGTTTAATGTTAGGGCAGAAACTTTGAGCCGCTGTCAGCTATGTTGAAACCGTCTTAACATTACAAGTCTCACTTCTCATTCTCTCCACCACCTCCATCCCCAAAAGGACCTCAGAGACAGATTCTGGATAAGTCCTACTACTTGGGCCTTCTTAGGTAACCCATGCTACTATTAGACCATTAGTCCCGTTCCAGCAGGGCAGCTGTTTCTTAAACATCCTGTTGGTACACACGGGTCAATGTTACCATTAAAAAGTGAATGTTCTTGTTGTGCTGTTAGGAGTAAGATCAACGAGTTAACCACAGAGACCAGCAAACTGCACAAAGAGATTGACAACTACAACCAGGAGAATTCTGTGTATCTCTCCTATGAGAAGAGGTGAGTGGTGTTTTTACCATGTTCTCCTGTGGTATTTAGGCCTACTGCAGTACACATCATTTATATATTCATGTTTCTATGTTATTAGACTGCATTGAAGCATGGATCCAGTTGAAAAAATAAGATACACGGAACAAAATTATAAAACTGACTTCTGTTCACTTCTCCTTTGCCAAGAAAACTCTGGGTTTGTAAACCCTGAGATGAAGGAAACTCTGGGTTTTCATTTTCAAAAAAAGAGGTAACTTTACCTCAGTCGGTTACTATGGTAACTGAGCCTTTGAACCTCACCTGGTCGGGAGCAGGTTTTTTCAGTAATCCTTCTCTCAGTCTCGTCCCTCTCACACAGCGCTCTTTCATTTCCTAATTCATTCATTCAGTGTGTATCAGGCCCATTTTAGCACAGTTTGTTAACTGCATGAATAAAAAAAACAGTGTTGGTTTATTAACTGTGTTAGGCAGACTATGAAACTCAATGCCATGCCAAGCTGTGTTACTTCGCAGGGAGTTAAACATATGTCGGGAGATGATATTGAGCCCCCGATGCATTTCAATTACCAGATAACTTCCTATTCATGTGGTATCTATCCGTTATGTAGCCTACATAACCTTATCCGCCCTCATATCACTAATATCACCCGTCGTGGACATGCTCTACATCCCAGCAGATACTCCGTCTCCCATTACATTTTCTTGCAAAAATAAGTCTTCTTTACAACATTAGTGATGCAGAGCATTTTAGTAAAGCCACTGTATAGCAAAGGACCATCAGAAGAGTGTGACTGGCTATGAAGCGTCTTTTAAACATGTCTGTAGTGTTCCCTGGACACAAACCAGTAAGAGCCATTAAAAAAGAGTTCCACAGTATTGCAGTTGAGGATGTAAACACAATACATCCATGTACACCCTTTGAAATTAAAGATTGTGAATTATGAATCTTTTAATGACGGTGCTGCAGCCACAGAATGGGATTAGTAGGCCTAGTACTTTTTCACCTGCAGTATTGCACCTAAATGAAATAGATTATAGGTTCAATACCATTTCACTAGTAATATTAGGCTATACTTATGAGTGAATATGATATACACTATATCGGAATAACGCATTTACTCTAGCAACAATTTTCTCCAACGCAAATTCTCCCTTTTTTGCAGCAGCCGCTGTGTTGCTTTACACGAGTATTTTTGCCGACCTGTTTGCTTGTGATTATTACCATGGTGAATCGTATTATAATGGCTCTATTAATGCTGTGGTGGTGCACGTTCAAATGTTGTTTTAGTTGCAACAGAAAACTCTGATTGGACAGATAGTCTAGCTAGCTGTCTGGATTTACCCTGCAGAGCTCTGAGGAGCAGGTAACCGTAGTCCTCAGAAATCCACCAGAGTTTAGAATTCAAACACAAAGACAGAGGAAGGTAACAGACATCCGACCGAAAAGAAAGACATCCGCCGGAATTTACAGTGCCAACGGAGCAGTCCCTATAGTGGAACGTCGTGGATATAGACCAGGAACTGTTAGACAACAGAAGTTGAAATCCAGTCTGTTTGTGCTATATTATTAACGATTTACATGCAAATATAAGGGCCCTTGTAGCATAAATTAGGGATTAGGGATGTAACAGGAAAATGTATCCTCATGATTATAGTGACCAAAATTATTACGGTTTATGGTGTTATTGTGGCATTTTTAAAAGTGTGTTCAATATGTTCAGAAAGCGCTGATAGGCCTACACAAGCTGAAATATTTTCTAGAGTGTAACAGTTTTCATTATATTACAAAAATATAGGCAATACATTTGTAAAAACGACTGAAAACTAAAGCTGTAGGGTGTCCAGTAAGACCTGGAAACAGAGATGTCTGACTTTAAGATCCAGGAAGATTTATTTACAACTCCAACATAAAGTTAACTATGAAGTTGTATATGACGTTACATATGAACTTCGGATGTCGTTCTGAAATATAAGCAAATCATAATGCAAATTATGATATTTTAAATGAAAAGGGTCATGTTTAACCATCAACATTGCTACCTTAGTTTACCATTACACCGGTAATCGTTCCCTAAATAGTAATAGTAATGCATCCCTAAATAGGATGAATTAATATTATAATAAACAATTGCATAACAGTGTGGGAGAAAATAAATCTTAAATTACCAACCATTTGTGGTTTTCTTCCCCCTTCAGAGCTGAAGGCCTTGCTACAGAGATAAAGGATCTACAAGGCCAGCTTGCTGACTACAACATGGTAAATATCGGTAGACTACAAGTTTTAGCCATTGTCTGTAATTATTTTGAATGTGTAATCATGGGAAAATAATCATACATTTGTATATTCTGAATATCCCAAGCAAACAGTTGAACAATTAATAAAATAGTATCAGACAGATATTCTTACACTTTATGTATTGTAATTCATAATGACTGCATAAAATAAAGAAAGCAAACACCAATAGATTAGCCCAAACACATGACCGGTTGGAAGGAAATCCCTCCATATCTGTTAGCTACAGTTAAGGGCTGTCCACACTAAGAACATTACCTTTAATGAAAACTTTTAATACATAGTTTTAAAAATCTCAAGTGGAAGGCAGAGTCCACACAGTAACTACAACAACAATGTCAAACAATATCGTTGGGATTACTTTCAAAGAGATATGATGAACTGACAGCCAATCCAAATCCATCTGAATTTACAACGTGACACAGTGGAGAGAAACATTGCGGAGAGATGTGTTTTACTCAGGTAGTTAGTGGCGTGATGTGACTTTTCCACTCAGTTCAGCTACTTAGATCCTTTAGTTCTTTGTATGTTTGTATTTGTAAACATTAGTACATTGAAAAGGAATCTTGTGTTTTGGTTGTGTTATCGTACTGTCGGTGTGTAACAGTTTAGAACATTTTTGTTTTATAATGGACTGTGCTACCCGTATTTATCACTTGAGTCCTTCTGATATGTAGCTTTTTATTTTTATTTCCAGCTGGTGGACAAGCTTAACACCAACACAGAGATAGAGGAAATGATAAACGACTATAACATTGTAAGTACATTATGTAAGCAATATGGTAACTTTTGTGATACGAATCACAGATGCTATGCAGCAGACTTATTGCGAATATAATGATTGCCTGCTCATTCCTGTTATTATTCTTCCTCTCTACCCTCCCAGTTGAAAGCCCAGAATGACAGCGAGGCTGAAAGCATTGATAACATCTTCACTGAGAGGAGAGAGTAAGTACTCGGTGGACATTTAATTATGGTTATTGCAGTGTGTTCTCAACAACACACGTGCATTGCTTGAGTTCAATGGGTAAGGATTTATGTTGGGATATTGAATAACGTCGTAATTCTAAAAGATCGGTAATAGAAGAAAGTATGAAAAATATGTTTTTTGTATTTTATACGCTTTGATTGAATTATCAATTTGTGTCATCAATGATTGATTTAGGAAATTGATTAATTGTTTGGATGTCCTGGTCATTTCTTTTTAAAAAGTTATCATTTATTTGCAGTTGAACAACAATTTGATCTGCATACTGCAGATGAAATTCATGCAGTTGCATGAATCAACATTTTTACTTTACAGTACATGGTAATCTTTAATTGGACTTGAGTGCAGCTTAAAAGTTGAGTACCTTCAAAAAAGCCGTAAACGTTATTTTGCACAAAACTAACTGAAACAGAAGAAAAAAGCACTTGTAAACATCTTTTAAAAGTGTGGTAGCTAACATTATGGCCAGAAGCTAAACTGAAAGTTAACCTAAACTACATGCACCAAGTAATTAATACTGTATGTCAATCAAAAATACCAACTAATACAGACATGTTAAGAAAGTATATGGGTAATCCCTATAAAGACATCTGAAGAGCTCACAAAACATCTCTCTATGAGGAACTGTCATGCAGTTCATAGAGAGCAAGTAGCAAGCTTAACATCCTAACTTGCATCATGTTGAGTAAAGGTGCCATCTGTGCTCTGTTTGTCAAAGTATGATCGGGCGTTACATGTTACATTACATATCTGTCAGCCAGAAACGGGTCTCTTAGTTGAGCAAGAGCTCAGTTGTAGAAACGGCAGTAGCTTACAGTAGGAGCCATAGAGCCAGGACATTTTAGTGACTCAGAGAATGATATTACTAGTCTGGATCAACGGAAGTACATTTCCAGGATAATTGCCTTACATCCGGGGTAATGCCCGCTCTCTGGTTGTTGCCATAGTTAACCTTTTTTTGCTTTGGGAAATGACAACTAATTTTGAGCTAGCAAGCTACACGCTGACAATGTCAAGTTTTGATGAAAATTTGGATGGTTCCACAAGGCAGGCCTGCTTGATTTTTTTCTGTGAATGATTTTAAAGACTTATGTTTTTGTTTACGGCATTATCTAATGCTACTGACGAAGAACACACAGCTTTAAACTGGTAAGAGAAAATTACGTTTAACCGTGTATCTGGCTAATATAAAAAGCTTTGTTACTGTGTGAACCGTTAACGCATTTGATATTGTATGTGGCATTTTCTTTTGTCAGGAGAAAATGTTGCACCAATTTTTCTTTATTCTGCAGAACCACCGTTACTGCGTCCAGAGCATAGTGATTGCATAGTATGATTGGTTTAAAGAAATGAAAACACCCCAGTTTTTATTTTCCTATCACAAAATGTACAGTATGTGTGGTGTAGCCAGACTTTGACTCCATATCACTGTGGAGATAGATCTACAGTGGTGCTCATAAGTTTACATGCCCATGCTTAAGTTGACTAAAAAGAGGAATAAAATCATGTTTTGGAAATTTATCTTAATACCTTAATTAAAAAATGAGGTAAAATCCAACCTTTAAGGACCCCAATTTTCTTTGTAAATGAATAATGTATTGTAAATAAATAAATGTCCTTCCTTAAAATAGAGGGGGCATAAGTATACATAAGATTTTTACTGTTAAAGGCCAGTTATTTCCTGAATCCAGGATACTATGCATCCTGACAAAGTTCCCTTGGCCTTTGGAATTAAAATAGCCCCACATCGTCACATACCCTTCACCATACCTAGAAATTGGCATGGTTTTATATCAGTCAGACTAATAGCTGGTTTGATTTATATTGAGAGATGATTTTATGGAAAGTATCCCATGCCAATCTCTATGTACTAACCAGAGCTTAGAAAATAGTAACAAATAGTGAAATGGTTTATTTAGCTTTCAGGCGAAATATACTATACATCACCTCTACAGGAAATATTATTTCGGTACCATAAAAGTGAGCACCTAGTTTTTTGAATACACAAATGACAGATTTTCTTTTTGTGATCATTGCCTCCTCATATTATTACTAGTTCACCAGTGCTGTTTGATTCTTTGTGGATCTGTTGAAGCCTCCTGTCCTGTATTTCACTCTTCCCTCTTGATGTATGGATCCTCAAAATACCCATCCTCCTCCTCTATTTGCCCACTCTCTTGTTTAAAAGTGAATGTCGGATGGTGCAGGTATCTTCTCGTCTCTGACACAACATCCTCCTCCACATCATCCTCCTCTTGGCGCAGTTGCCGATGACGGTAGTTGTGGAAGAGCTTGTACCAGGAAGGCCCCTTTATGCCACATACAATGAGCATGGAGGTAGTTAATGCCAAGGCTACAACACATGCTGTGAACTTCCATGAGTTGCCGAGCACAGGTGTCTGGTCTTATTGGGTATGCAGGATGGAGAGAGAGGAGAGACTAGTCTGTTTAGAATGTTTAGTTCTATTTGTACATCTGCCTATGCAATAGAAGAAAAGTGAAAAACCAATGCCTAGTCCTACCTTTGTTGGTTTTGGGGTTTTGTCTTGATGACAATGTGGTCTTCAGCTTAGTGGATAAGCCCCAAGACTGTTGAGTGTTGACTGATTTTTGTTGGTCTGTAGCAAAGATGGATGGTGGTGATGGGTAACACATAGCTGTAGCCTGCAAAAAATCCCTTTCAGCCTGCTTTTCTTGATAACCACAGGTGACTTGTGGTCCCCCTGTAGAGCCACAGATATAAAAGTAATTTAATGAACATTCTCTCAAGCCCCTTAATAATATGCACCCCTTTACATTAATCTGACTGCAATTTAATTGATTCATGTCTGATATAGCACCCTGGTCACTGACTCCAAGCTTTTGACCTTATTATTTATACAGTTTCTTGAATGCACCTCTGTTAATTATCCAGTGCTACCGTGAATAACTGGCAGCTGACCCTGATTGTATTGCAGCCTTGATTTACCTGTGAGATGTCACTTGTTTTTACATGCCAGGAAGAAGAATGTGCGTTGAAACGTGTAGGCACTAAGCTCACTTATTAAAGGCTTTTGGAATTTTTGCAAAGCAGTATGCCTTAGTAATTTGGTTATTGCTTTTTTTTTATCATAAAGCTAAGTGTAAGTCTAACCTCTTTTTTGGTCACGTATGTACTTGAATGCAAAGAGCACCTGTATTTGGATATCCGCATTAGTTACATAGTCCTCCTTAGGCTATCCATTGGCATTTGCTCTTTATATTTTTTTATGGGTACCAGGTACTTGGCATTTGGTACTTGGCATTGATTCGCCTCTAGTTTTGATCAGACCTTTGGTTCCAAGTTCCAGTCACATGTCAGCTCTATTACTGAAACTTCAAAACTGCAGAAAGGACATTATTACCAATTGTAACTCCAACTGCTTCAACCTCTCCCGTGCTGCTCAGCAGCGGGCAAGAACAATTCCAGGGGTTTTCCTGTAGGTTCAGCACCTAATGAGACCAGACTTTATCAGATAATGTGAAAAAATTTACGTGATTGTCCAGGTTTGCTAGTTGTGTTTTCTTTGACATAGAAATTACTTTTATCCACTTATAACTACGCATTTGATATTACATTCTTGAAGGAACAAATTATACTCTCTCCAATTGAAAATAATAACTTGCAATACAAATATATTTTGTAAGGTTGTTTTTTAAACATTGATGAATTAGATAGGAACTGGGGGGGGGGGGGGGGGGGGGGGGGGGGGGGGGGGGGAGGTGTTACCTGTAGATTATTCAGCTGTCTCAATAGTTGTGTATGGAGACTTGTTAGCAGGTTGTGGGACAGGTCCAGCTCGGCCAGGACATCTAGGCCGGAGAAAGACTCTGGGTCCAGGCTACAGTTACACCCAGTAGTAGGATCAGTTTAAACACTTTAATTATTGTAGCAGCAGCGATGGTAGTACACATACTTTATCACTCAAATTAATACCAGTGATGCATCACTCTCGGCTAATTTTACACTCAACAACTAATTAGCCTTATTTTGGTCTGTACATTAAAAAAAGTCTAGAGCAGTACAGAGATGCGACATCTCACCAAATATGATCAAATGTGACAATAGTATCCATGAACAGCACTTGTATATAATGTATACTGCTGACATCTTTGTATGTAGAATGGAAGCTAGCGTCTTAGCTTTCTTAATTACCTTCTGATTTTGTTCCTGGATAGAGACAGCACTCTGAGGTGTGGTACCACAGAGAAGTACTTGGCTGGTATACAGGTCACCAAGTTTCCATCCAGGTGGAGTTCTACCAGTCTTGGATAACTAGCCAGGGCTCGTCTGTTAGCCCTATTTAGGGTAATCAGGTTCCCCTCAATCAACAGTTTAGTAACAGAAGAACTGTTGGAACTATGTGGTATGACTTGCAGAAGCGTGTTGGTCAAGTTCTTTACCTGCTGATGTATGGATGGACAGTTAGTACAACAGAAGACTAATCTGAATAAACATACAAATGAATCATCATTGCTCTTAAATGTTGGCTAAAAATATTTTCACTCACTTCAAGTGCTAAAAAAGAATAGAAAGAATTGAACATTTCCTACCAGTGTGTCGTCTTCCAAAACCTCAGCATTACTTCCCAGAATATTAATTGCCAACACTGCACTCAACCACAGCAGTAAAAGAGGTTGCCAGCATCCCTCCATTATCCTACCCTGAAATACAGTAAACACTCTGGATGATCAATCCTTTCTTTTGTTAAATAGCCTCCTTTGTTTTACCTGGGATGCTAAGACCAATAAGAAGTTGGTGTTCTGTAACTTGCAAATTTTTTTAATTTTCAAAATTCTTTCCATCATTAGGGTTCACAGATTATGGGCCCTATTTTGACGGCGTGAAACACAGGTGCAGTTAGGGCGTGTCCAAAGTAACTTGCTAGTTTGACGGCGGAAAAAGGGGCCAGTCCTCGTCTTATCCGCCTCTCTCTAACTCACCCAAAGACCGAAGTTTTCGAGGCAGGGACAGCACTAGGCGGGAGGGCATGGCACGGGAGGCTCCAGGCTGCAGCCATACAGTCTCAAAGTTTCCCAAATGTGCGATCTTAAAGAGTGGGGGCCACAGATTAGGTGTCCCTAGAAACTGCGTATCTGACAGTAGTTCTGCATTACAGTAGTTCCGCATTACATTTATTAATTTGCACGCAACTTTTAATTATTTTTATACCATGTATTCTCCGTGTACATTCATGAACCAAACCGTGCTGCTTGTACCGTTTCGGTTCTATACGAATACATTTACCGGTCCAACCCTAGCGTTCGCTGTGCATAAGCCTAGGCACATTATACTAATGCGCTGTTAAAATAACAATGAAATGTTGCCGTATTGACTTTAAACCAGGATTTTGTGGGAAAATTGTGTGATTCCTGCTGCCTCAAGATAGCAATATGCCAAGAATTCACCTGAACACACCTCCCTGTAAGACTGGCACACCCATGGGCAAAAAGATGGGCTCAAAGAAATCAAGCCCCACCCTACCAGAGCCTTGTGCGCGTTTGTGTCTGAGCCTGGCCCAGCACATTAACTGTAATTATGAGCCCAGATTTGAACCCGACAATGTTTTAATACATTAACATTTTTAGAATTATCTTGATGAATCATGAATAATGCAACAAGGACAAAGCATGTAAACTGCGTTGAATGGAATGGATCTGAATGAAGAAATGAAAAAGTGAATGAAAAAAAAAACTCAACCCTAGCTCCCTCAGCCAAGAAGTGTGGGTAACAGATCAAGGTAGCAACATAATCAAAGCCCTGGAACCACATAGGAGACGTTATTGTCTCGATCACCAAATAATACTGTCCTTCGCCACGGGCTACTGCGCACACAATATTCTGATTAAAAATGGCACAAATGGTGATGCATTGCTGCCACAGGGAATTGAGCAACACCCTTTGCCTCTTTTCTTTTTGTAAAGGATGGTCCAGTGTATCCTATGCTTAATGAAATAAGAATGGAACCATTGAAGAACCTTAATACTTAGAAAAATCAACTGGTTCTTAACATTGCTGCCACTTAACTACTTTTGGGTCATTTCACTCCATTAGGAACCTTTCTAATCAAAAAGGATATTATTGACCGCAGCCTGGAACTTTCAATAAAGTGTTAATTAAAAACATCCTTGTGAAAATTACACTCCTTTTCAAAGTCCTTCAATTTTCTTAATCTATTACCTTGTAAGACCATAAATTCTACTAACCCGAGTATTACCACTTGTGTAAACTTGGATAACTTTAGATAGGACGTAACACTGAACCATGTCAACACCTTAAACTATGACCAGGACTCAATCTTTTCATTATCACTTATGTACATATAACAAACATACTCTGCTTACAGACTCAGTGGAAAACTCTTAAATCTCTTAAGTCCCACACACTGGAGTCTCTTATTTTTCTGATATATTTTGGAGAAACCAAACACATTGAACGTCTTGAAACTGAACTTCAGCAAAAGAACAAGCACCTGTGTCAGCAGAATAACCTTTACCCTGCATACACTACAACATCTGTCAGTTTCCTTACTGTTGTTCTTATGTTAAGTTTGTCATCTCACAATGTTTAACATCTCAAACTTATTTTAATCATATTCTGTCACTATTCTATTTTACTGAATAACAACCAAAGATTTACCTTTACTTCTAGGGACACTTAGATGAACTTCAACTCGGTCACCGTAATGCAGCTAGCACAGCAAATGACCTTTGTTCATTGTTGTAAAACCTGTAGCTTACACTCTTTCTGCTAGCTAAAAGGTTGTGTTGGTTGAAGTCAGCCCTCCTTTTCTCCTTTCTCATCTTGGTTAGAAGTATATTTTAAACATTTTGGCCATACCTCTCATTTAAACATTTAAATAATAGAGCAAATGAATGAAGGGGATTAATGACTATTGATGATTTAAGTATTTCAAAGGTTTTTCCAATGATGTATCCTGTTCTTAGGGAAATAGTCATTGTAGGATGAAAGACAAACTAAAAAAGGCAAAGAAGGATTTACAGTACTGGATGGGAGTTGGGTGAGAAGGCAGTTCGATTTATAGGGGGTTTAAATTACTTTAGATAAAAGAAGGAAGGAAAGCAGAAAAGAAGGTAGGAGTGTAATCTGAAGGGAGCAAGGATTTAAGTAAACTGAAGTGAGATAGCCAAGGAGGTAACAGAGAAGGAAAGGAGGAAAACAGCAAGGAAGTAGTGATACTGTATACTGAACATTTGCCCTGTCAATCTGACATCTCTCCACCCTTTCTTCTCTGCATCCTTTCTTAATATATCTAGATATCCATCTATTTTATATGCCCTGGGTTTGAATGTGGCATAAGACCTTTGCCACATGTCTCCCCCACCCCATAATATAGACTAATGAAGGTAAATTAAACAAACAACAAACTCTTCCACCATGATGTGTTTGCTATGCAGAAGAGAGGAGGCTATCCGGCAGATTGAAGAAGGGATCAGGAGGGAAAGGCGGGTTGCCGATGAGGTTGTCCAGGCAATGTCAGCTACAAAGCAAGAGAAGTATTTCACCATGACAACAGCCAATGAGGAACTGCTACAGGTATAAATGTTGTTTTGGTCTAATATTATAATCATACTGCCAGGATGCAAGATTAACTGTTTTTGTCCACCAGCCAAATAGCTAGTGAATGTTAAAGTTTTATCAGCCACGCATTTGAAAACCATTGTTTTTTTGGCTCATGAGTGAAGCAAATCTACCAGCCATTTACATATTTTACCAGCATTTGGCTGGTGGATGGTGTGTTAATTTTTACCCAGCACAATGCTCTTTTCCTTACACTAATTAAATATTAGTGTATTGTCTGTATGATATTTCCATTGATAATATAGAGTGCAGAACATTTCACGCAAACACTGTTTATGTGTTGAAGGAAAGCAGTGGGATTCATATTGCCACATCCCTGTGGTCTCCTTCCCCCTATGGTGATAACTAGTTAATAACACTCTCCTCTAATACTTTACTCTAAACAAATACACTTGCTCAACTTTCTTTTTTAAAGCAAGGATAAAAAGTTATTTCAAATCTGGCATTATTGTGTAAATACTACGGGTCTTTGTTAATCCGACTAACCCAAGTAGTTTAGCACAGTCAACACATTTTGCTTCAAACTCAAGGCCTAAACTTATACACTGAAGCTGTTCCTCATTCCCATGAGATGGTCGATTGCATAATAATCAAATCTTAACAGTGCATTTGGAAGCTTCAAATGACCACATAAAGTCAAATATTTGCAGGCATCACCAGGAAGTTGCCCTCAAACAAGATTATTAGTTTAGAACACTCTTCCAATAAATCATGAAGGTTAATCATGGTCATTTTTCGTTAATACTGCTTAAGGGCCCTGGCACACTAACCCGACGGCTGACTGTTGGCTCCCAGGGTTGGCCAAAAAAGTGCCTCTGAACACACCAAAATGATGCCGATGGCAGCTGATGGGACAAACGCATCATGTGGATCTTGTTAATCCAGAAATTCAAAGCCAGACTGTCATGGCGGCTTGTTAAGAATACGTTTCTGAAAAGATTTAAAGTGTGAAATAGGCCATGCAGTTGCTAAATCTGTCTTCATTTGAGATAGACAAAGGTCAGTTTAAAAGATTTTGAGAGACTCTAGTCACGCTCATCCCGCTCGTCATTTCCGTGTTAGCACTCCACCAATCAGATTGGTCATTTGAGTCCAATTCCCGGCAGTGCCCTACCTTCCGACCGAGCATGTCAACTCGGCCAAAATGAAGGCCGCTGGCCCCTCCAACGGACGACGGCACGGAACACACCAAACAGACTCGAGTCACCGACAAGATAAGACTGTCTGACGGCCGATTATCGGGTAGGTGTGTCGGGGACTTAAGAGAGGTTCTCTCACACTGCACCGCTCCATGCTCCCTTCACTGGTTACCAGTTGCTGCCCACATTCAGTTCAAGACACTCAAGTACTTGCATACAGAGCGATGAATGGCTCAGGCCCAGCTTATATCCAGGACATGGTCAAATCCTACACCCCAACCTCCCCACTCCGCTCTGCATCAGCCAACCTCCTTGCTGCCCCCTCATGGCGATGGACAACTAATCACAACAAATCCAACATCCTGATACTGTTTGCTGTCCTGACTCGAAAATGGTGGAATGAGTTCCCTATTGACATCAGGATTGACGATAGCCTACTCATCTTACACAGCAGGCTAAAACACATCTTTTCTGTCTGCACCTTGGATAATAATTAAAAATAAAATACAGTTCCACTTTCATATGGCTTTTTGTAGTTTGGCTGATTTAAAGGCTGTCTCCTTTTTGTGTAGGAGCTAACTGTTCTACAGGAGGAGCTGGACATTCTGATAACTAGGAAGGAGGACTACGATGCTGTAAGTTGTGTTGAAAACACTGAAAAATAATCAAGGAGGGGTTAGTGTATGGAAGGAAGGGTTTCTGCAGGGTTCAACCCCTAAAATGTAATACATTTTTACATTTTTAATACCACATAGAATGTAAGTTTATACCTGTTGCACAGTCATACTAGCCAAAGTATAAAATATAATAATGAAAACCAAGTGAAATGTGAAATGTCATTCTTGGCAGTATATAATAATTACTCCTAAAATATCATCATATACTTTGTGATGCCAGAGTTGTGGAACAACAGAGATTTTCCAGCCAGGTTTTGCCTGAAGTCAGATATCACATACAATCATGTTACTGCCTACAGCAGGCTAGAAAAAAACATTTAAGACCAGGACATTTTTTTTAGGAAACCAAAGTGAAAGAAATTTGGAAAATGCATGTGAAGTAAATTGCTAATTGCTTTTTTAAGTGACATCCACCACTGTGCAGCAGTAACCTATCTAGGTTTAGCAGTAACAATAGTATTAGATGTTATTATATACTATTATAAATAGATTGATCTTACAATGTCCTGTGTGCAGGAGCTGTCCCACTCGCACATAAAGCAGGAAGTGGTTCGGCTTCATGAGACTCTGTCAGCGCTGGAGGCGAAGCGGGACGCCATGGAGGCTGAGCAAAAGAGTCTGGGCTCCCCACAGGAGGAGAGAGAGCAATTATTCAAACAGGTTGGCTTTATAATTAGCCGAAGAATGGCTGAATGTTAGTTGAGATCACAAAACTACTGACAATATGCAGCAACAATGTTTTATAAAACTAATATAAACTGCTGTCATAAAGAAAAATTGACATGTTTGATAGAAAAATCTTGATTAAATTTCAGAATTTGCAGAAACTAGAGAAATTAGAAGGTAAACAGATTTAATACTATCACCACCAGTGCTGACACCCAAGAGCACCTGTACCCTTTGTTTGGCCGATGGTCCATTAACATGTCATGCCTCTCCATCTAAATAGCACTGTGTTCATTTTCATAGCAGCAAGAACAAACACAGCAAGATACACTGTGTGCACAATTATTAGGCAAGTGAGTATTTTTGACCTTATCTTCATTTTCGTGCATATTTTCCAATTCCA
>NC_048428.1:5241325-5248525 GCF_013103735.1 Etheostoma cragini | reverse complement strand
GCAATGCATTTGTTACAGTACAATACAATAAATTCTCAGGAATAGAACTTGCCTAATAATTTTGCACACAGTGTAGTCTACTTTGCTTGACAGCTTGAACCAACACAAAACTTGAAAACTTAGCAGTGTTAAATGTTCTTTAAAAAAAAAATAGTCCATTGATGGTCATTTGCGCTATGACTTTCAGTTCAGTACACACAGTTTCAAAAGTTATTGTGAGCAAGGCCTATAAATAGAACTAAATAGATATGTATAGACATGAAGTTTGTTCATTAAAAAATGTATATTTAGTTCTACTTGCTGCTATTTTGAGGGATTTAACTAATGGTAAATACAATCATGGTGCACATGATTACATTATTACATTTTTGTCAAACGAAAGAATGACATAAGTTCCCACAGTATTTAGAGATTTGTCTTTTCATTTCTCCCATGGGCAGTTTAGTTCAACAGACAGCAGCAGTTTTTGTCAAAAAAGTTTCTGTTTTGACTTCCTCACACAGGAAGTGGGTCCTCTATAACTTTTAGAAATAATACAATTTGGAAATGTTAGTGTTTTGTCCAAATGAGGAACATAAATAACATTCCTGATATTATCATAGTGTATATAACACACACGGGACTCCATGGGACACAACTTAATTTTATTTTACACATATAAAAGGACGTACTGTGGGCCTACATAACTTAGTGTGATGTAAGTACATGTGAATGTATATTGGCGTGCAAGTGAGTTTCTATTCCCCCTTTTTATCTCAATGCGCTGTACTGCCAACATGCAAATGTGTCTGTTTGGCTGCGGAGGAGAGTGCCAGGGTTCATGCTGTTCCTGGCGGCTAAAGGGTGCGTTTTTGTATTAAAAAAAACTACCAGAATAGGTTTTTAGGAAAAGTCAGGGCAGGAGGGCAGATGCAATAACAATGACAGAGTATTTTACATATTTGAATCACAACCCCTCAAAGGCATCAATTCTCGTGGTTCTAGTGTTAAATGAGATACAACTAGGTGAAACTACTAAATCAGAATATTTTTTTTTAATTCTCAATAGACTGCAAAAAGTGGTTTAATTTTTTTAATGTCTTTTAAGAGTTGGGGTTAGATAACATATGATTTAGCTGCTGTTTTTTTTCTAGGTGAAGGAGGACAACCAGGAAATTGCCAGCATGGAGAGACAGTATGTACCATTGTCATAACACCATTGTTGTTTTTAATTTAGATTAATTCTTTAATTGAATTAAAAGTCCAAGCATAAAATGATGCAGAGATGGTGGGCACTGTGACACAAAACTTCAAATCTCAATTCTTACTACTAATTAATCACTGCAATGAAGTCAAATCAAATAAAGTAACAAAGGCAAGTTAGACTGTATGTTGCACTAGATAGAAAGAAAGATAGATAACTAGATTTTTATTGATCCCAAAAATGAAATAACAGTGTTACCGCAGCAAAATATCAAACACACAGCACAGATAAGGATATACATGAAGATATAGGATACAATATACATAAAATAATAAATAGGATCCAATACAAGAACAATTCAAGCTGCAAGCAGCGATGAACGGGCCCTTGCCCCTCCCAGCATGTCCGGGGGTACCAGCGGGACGGCTGGGCGATTTACTTTAAATGTTGCACACTCAGCGGAGCATGGGGAACAGCTGTGCTGAGTTGCCTCTGATTCAGAATTACTGTTGCCAAGAGTTTCTGTTTTGACTTCCTCGCACAGGAAGTTGGTCCTCTATAACTTGCAAACTTTATCAACTATCAGATTTGTTCAGTGACCTCCTCTCCACCACAGCTTGAAAGGTCTCCTGTTTGCAGCCAATAACACAAAACAACAAGTATGATACAGTTCTGAGTGTGAGACAGAGCTGCTTGTTTTGAGGTGAAGGGCTGTGTGCTTGTTTGTGTGTCAGGTGAATTGATATTGCATAGCTATTCTACTTGGTAGTTGTAGTTTATCATGCAACAGCGATGTTGATAAAAATCAATCACAGTGAAGATATAGATATTTCATACAGATGTATTTAACACAAACCTGCTGATGTGCATATGTGCATGTGTTTTTGTGCACCATGTGACCTTTGTCCTCACAATTACTTGCTCATACATAAAAAATCAATTTTTGTGCGTGTGCGTGTGGTCAGGCTTACAGAGATCAGGGACAGCACACGAAAAATCAAAGAGGAGATCCAACAACTGGAGCAGGACTCAGAGGAGGCGCAGGGTAACACTGGCTGGCTGCTTTCAACTTTTCATTCATCACAATTTTTTGTCCCTGAATTTATGTACTTAAAAAAAATCTGTGTATACATATTCTCTTTTCTGAATATATTGAGGGCTGGAACTAACAACAATTTTTATTAGTGATTAATGTGCTAATTATTTTCTTAAGTAATTGCTTGGTCCATGTCATATTTTGTCACTAATTCATAATCTATGATATAGTGAAAAGTGCACATCAAAATGTACCAAAGCCACAGGAGACATGTTTGAATTACTTACTCTGTAGGGCCAATAGTCGGAAACACAGAGATATTCTTTGATATTAAAGTCACACAGCAAATTTTTACATTTGCAACTAATAAACTAATTGATTAATCACTATGTCTTTACCTTGACATATAACTGAACTTCTTCACACAAAGTATGTAACAGTTCTGCCAGATAAAGTATGAACTTTTATAAATCTGTTATTATACGATTGCTTGCTAAACTAACACATTTTTATGTCCATAAGGGGAGTGTCAGCAGAAATACAAAGAGCTGAAGAGGAGAGAGGAGGAAATTGACCGTGAGTTGAAAATTTGACAATTACCATGACTAAACCTGAGTAGTCTTTGGTAATATTGACAGTATCAAAATCAGAGTATTATTTACACAGTAGCTGATATCAATAATATGTCACTATTGTTATGACTATTGATGCTTTCAAATTTTTAGCATAACCTAGGGGTAGATAATAGTCTAAGAAACTGTCATAAATATTAAAGATATAAGAGAAAAGCAATAAGGGGTTATTATTTAGACAATATCTAGTTACTGTATATTGAATTCAAATCTAGTCATCATAATTGTAATATTACCATCAAGGTACCTGCAGGGTTTGGAATTGTTTTATAACTGACATGGGAATATAAGGGCTGACACAGATATATGGAAGCGCACGCTTTTGGAAACTACCACTAGGAGTCATTGAAGTCAGAATCTTTAAAAATCCTGCACATAGGAGTTTTAACGGATCTGCATCAGATATTGGTTTAAATATAATTACATGTATCTAGTTGTAATAACTTTCTTAATTTCTTCCAGGATACATGGAGTCATTTGAGGAGACCAAGGCTCAGGAGCAGGCCAAGATGACACAGAGCCAAGAGAACATTGTTTCGCTCCTGGAACACTGCAGCAGAGTGAGGAGGAAGGGGAGAGGTGGAGAATGGATGGAAAGTAGGGGAATGATAGTTAGGAAGGAATGTAAATATTACAGGAAGGCAGAGAGATAACAAAAACATGAAGTAAATAGCTAGATGAGAGGGAGAGAGATGGAGGAGTGAAGAGATAAGTAGTTTTTGGCGACTAAAGTAAAATACCTGGGGGAAAAGAATGTGTGGTAGAGACAACTAAAGGCCCGACACACCAAGCAGACAAACGCCAAGAACTAGTGGGGACGAAGACCTGCGGTCTCCTTTGTCTTGGCCAAAAAAGACTAAAGTTGACGGCCAACCACCCCGTGTGAGTCTATGTGAGAGGAAAAAAATAACTCTCCCTGCCAGCAGGGAGCGGTAATCTATTTGTCATTCAAAAAGGGAAACCAGATACAAACATCGCTATGATACCAACTACATCTAAACCACAAAGAGCCTACAGTCCCTCTGCTTCACTTCCTACAGAAAGACAACGGACACCAGGAGATGGCTAACCACACTCTCCAACTCCTGGCCTGTTCTCTTGGCAAAGAGGTCTTCCTGTGGTGGGAGCGAAGCGAAGGGACAGAGTGGCTGCTGGCTAGTTAGCGTTAACTTAGTTAACATTAGCTTGCTTATTCCACCCAACATGACTTCATGCTACACTGGTTACAGATAATGAGCCAAACAAAGTTGTCACTCATCCGGTGATGACAGTACACTTTCCTATGATGTGACAAGAGTGTGTGAATAAAAAATGTAGTTGTTACATTTTAATAATTAAGTTGCCGGCAGGCTGCTTGTTAGGGGGCTCAGTTGTCTAGCACCAACCGCTGTGCAGAAGTGAAGAGAGGTCAAACCTTACAGCTTTTTAATAAATTTCAAAGTAAAAGTCAGATGTCCGTTAACACTAGTTTATTTTGTACTGTGGAGGCATGTAGATCTTTTAAAATACATTTTTATGTTGAAAATAATATTTGGACACAAGTATTTATGTATCTTGTTGTACGTTTGCCATATTATGGACATAATGAATAAATAAATAAATACAATTGAATTTAAATGAATAATGTGCCAAAGTAGATATCAATCATTTGTTTGGATTGTTTTTTAGAGGAAAAGAAGATAGAAACATAATTCTTGGCCAGTTTTGACAGTCATATGTGTATTAGATTGATCAGATAAGATAAAGATTAAAGGGTGTGTGTGTGTGTGTGTGTGTGTGTGTGTGTGTGTGTGTGTGTGTGTGTGTGTGTGTGTGTGTGTGTGTGTGTGTGTGTGTGTGTGTGTGTGTGTGTGTGTGTGTGTGTGTGTGTGTGTGTGTGTGTGTGTGTGTGTGTGTAGAACATGTTGCGGCTACATCAGGTGGATACAGTCACCGCTAGTGAGCTGAGAAACATGCAGGAGGTGCTGGTCAGCAAGGAGACGGAGGTGGTTCAATCAGAGAGCACTGCCAGAGGACTGACAACTGGTAAGTTACACACACACACACGCACACACACACAGTCCCAGTAAAGTAAACCTAACATGCCAAACCAGCAAACTATCGCTCCGTAGAGTCCCAGCGTCTGCAGCAGGACCTGGAGAAGGTGCAGCAGCTGGAGGGGAAGATCACAGGTGAGCTCAGCACCCTGAAGGAGCGCGTCGCCACCATGCAGTCTGAGCTGGTCACCTACCAAGACTTGGACACCCTGAGGCACACAGCTGAGCAGAAGAAAAGGGTAACAAAAAAGAGTATCACAAAGTTTCTCTCCTGCCCTGACTTTACCTTAATACCTATTCTGCACATTCCTATACATAATGATAGTATAGGTGGGTTCTTGCTGTTGTTTTTCACAAAAACCTTTAGTCACTAGGAGTAGCATTGACCAACGTTGGTACTCTCCTACGCCTCTCCTCAAAAGCTTTAATGACTCATTTGCATGATTGCTGTACAGTGTAATGAGACACTCATTTGCACGGCAATGTTCATTCACATGCACTTATAATCATAATAAATAAAATCCGGCAACACGGGTAAACAGGTTCTGTAAAAATGTTTAACCCTACCCAGCATTCCATTTCCCTCTAAAACCAACGAGGGGGTAGTTTTTACCCCGTGCTTGCAACGATGTCAGCACTAACAAATTTGTAATTATAATAATAATATAATAAATTATTCATTTTATCTGTTTAAAAAAAAAAAAGACTTGACAAAATAACTATTTAAAAGTCAGTTTATGGATTGAACAGACACACACACACACACACACACACACTGACCCCTCAAGGTGCATGCTCCCGGTTGTAGACAGTTCCGTTCCGTTATGGTTGAGCTGAAGCTGAAGAATATACTGTAAATATTTATAATTAGTTAAGCTGGTGCAGTAAGCTAACGTTAGCTAGAAACTGCTACACGAGTAAAGTTTACCTAGAAGATGTTGTAGTGGAATTTTGTCCGAATGAGGCCCTACGGCCTGTCAAATCTGACTCCTATTAATTCATTTCTGCGCCTTCTTTGATTCCTATCCCCTCACCGTGCACAAACCCCCCCAAAACCCTGACCCCCAAATCCTTCTTGGTTATTGGGGCGGCCCTGCAGAACCCCGAGTTGCCCCCGATGCTGCGCATTGGAGTGTGAATGTGTGTGAGTGTTTATCTGATGAGCAGGTGGCACCTTGTACGGCAGCCTCGGCCACAGTGTATGAATGGTGAATGTATCCTGTATGATGTAAAAAGCGCTTTGAGTAGTCGTTAAGACCAGAAAAGCGCTATATAAATACAGTACATTTATTGGCAGGAACGCTGGAAGACTGTTATGTTTGGTGGTGCTGGGCTGTCTACAGAGAGCACTTTTTTTTTACAGTGCGTTCTGGGGACAGGCAGCTTGCGGTTAGTGAGGAGATGCTTTTTGTATGTGACAAAAAAGGTTGTAGCCTAAAAAACGTGTGACATCGCTTGGAGCACCTTTTAAGTTTACCCAGAACACAAGGATCAACCTGAGACAAAGAGTTCAGTTAAGCAGATTTACTGAGAACAGCATAAAAGTTAAAAACACAGCTGTGGGTTCACAAACAGCTTCTTAGTTTCAGAGTTGGTCCACTAAGATCTCATCTGGAAATGAAACGCTAGCCGTGCGCTCCCTTCGGGGGGGTCTTCTCATTTCTAGACAGAGATCGGTATCTTCATTGACACACACAAGGTCGCACACTCTTCCTAACTCACTAGATAATAAATAAACCCATTTTAGGAAAAGTCATGAATTCAAACCTGAAGTGGTTTTAGAACAACCGCATTTTATAATGACAGCATTTAAAATGCCAGGTAGGTAAAAATGACCCACTGGTGGTTCTAGTGTTAAAACCTTTGTCAAAATGGACTGTGGTGCTACACATTGTTGAATCCTGAGCACCGCCGCATGATTCATTCAGATTTACCAGAATAATAAATAAAACAGATGGAGAAAACATAGCGATTCTCTATCTTTTGAGCTCTCCCTGAACTGAAAAAATGGGTCCATTCCTCAATTATTTACTGTATATTGCTCTAATCACAAATCAAAAGTATCAAAAAGGGGTTTTCACAAATAAAGTAATACAAGTTCTGAATATGGTCATGTGGAGTCCATTGTGTAGTATCTCACTTTATTCGTCAAACAGAAACAAACCACTGGCTCTGTGTATTGTTTGTGGGGCTGCGTATCGATTGATGTCCTTGCTGCTATGGAGATGGGAAAGCTCATTTCATTTCATTTCATATATTTATTATACAGGAAAGTTAGAAAAAGTAACATTACATTACAATACAAAAACGGGC
>NC_048428.1:5235733-5241225 GCF_013103735.1 Etheostoma cragini | reverse complement strand
CCTTCGAGGTAAGAGACCAAATGGGAAGACAGTAGGACATGGTTGAAAACACAATAGCATGTAAGTAGGTTTCAGAAAGAGAAGGAGAAAGCTGCACCCTAGAGATGGAGACTGTTGACGGTATTGGCCCAACAGCGCACAACAACAAGGGAACAGACGCTCTTGGGCGTCGGGTTTGGCGGTAAAAGTAACCCTAAAGAGCCTGTCGGTTGTAGTGGGAAATATTGTAATAGTAACATATAATAGTTAAACGCAGGACTCAAAAGTATCTGTTTCTATTTAGCTTTGGACATTTGAACTGCAGGGTAACCAAATGCATGTTCTTTTTCTGGTGCAGAGACTACAGGAGGGCCGCGTATCCCTGACTCAGCGTCGGGATTCATTGAGGCAGCTGTTGGAGGAAATGAACCAGAAATATGAAGCTCTGAAGACCAAACTGAAACAAAACGAGACTCATGCTCAGGTTAGAACGGGTTGCACATGGCTTAGAATGATATGAACATGTATAGGTGTAATAGGTGACACAACTACTGATCTTTATGTACGTACTTTTTAGTTTCTGGTCTTAAAGGAATCAGCAATCACAGTGAACATGCACCGTCTTAATCAGATAATGTAATGACTTCAGTAGCATTTTGATGATAAATGTGTGTGTTAAATTGAATGTACGGGAGTGGTTGACAGACATTCTTACCTTCTTCTGTACCCACAGCTGAAATGCCCTTGTTTTAACCTGCTCATGCTAATCATCGTGTTTGTGTGTGTGTGTGTGTGTGTGTGTGTGTGTGTGTGTGTGTGTGTGTGTGTGTCTGTGTGTCTGTGTGTCTGTGTGTTAGCTGGCTAACCTTGAGAGGAAATGGCAACACCTGGAGCAGAACAACTTTGTAATGAAAGAATGTATCCTTCTAAAATTGGTCTTCTATCTTTTTATTACTTCATGTTTTTTGTTTGATGAAGACAGAAAGTGGTCATCACTTTTAAAGATTCCAGTTCAGAGACATGTGTGATTAGTCCTTCTAAAAGTCACCCATTGGTGACATCAGTACAATTTCCTCAACTGAAGCATCAGTCATCGCCTCTAAATCTCAGGAGAGCGACTACGCCTCAGTTGCTAAGAACGTCTCCCAACAAGTGGCAGAGTACAACAAGAGTCTCATAGACTCCCTGCAGAACAGGAGTTAAACACACACACACACGCACACACACACATTTGGTAATCACAACACATTTCAGTTAATGTCATGATAAAATGGTCAGCATATGGAATAGTTGAACACTGATGCTCAGTTGTCTCTTAACAAAACATTGACAGCCACTTTTCTATTTGCTGTCAGTAGCTCTCTGTACAAAAGGACATATTTTGCAATTAGTTGTCCTAAAAAGTTTGAACCATATTATTTTTCTTATGGTGTTTTACTTTCAAGACAAAACGTTTTGTTTAGCCATTTTAATATTCAGCTTATAAAGTGCTTGCAGTTTGTGATGAAAGTGGAACAGTTTTGTCAGTAAGACTGTAGCTGCTTGCTGTCCTAAATACCTAAATGTTTATATGTAGATGTCAAAGTTAGAAAGTATGTACAATATCTACTATATTTTGTATTTAAATGTACATTTTTCTGCATTCCATTCCACACTGTGGGTTTCTGTAAACATATTTAAAGTGCTGTGATCATTGAATAAAGGGGTAAAAAAAATGAAATTGAATGTCTTAAGCTTAGTAAGGTTTTAACCCCATTTATGGGCTATATTTCTCACAACTTATGACACATACAATTATACTTATGGTGCCTTTCCAAACACCCAAGATCACCTTAATTTGGATAAACAATACTGTTGTAGAAATGGAAATGATCTGCTATAATCTAAGCTCTAGTGAGTAAGTCAGTTAGACAAGTGGGACTTGAATGATGATGTGGTTTCTGACTGACCGATGTGTGGGGTTAGGACTTCCAGAGCCCGGGAGCTGTGCAGCAGAAAGCCCTTGCACCCATGGTGCTGAGGCGGGGGATGCAGATGGTTAAGAGAGCAGGGGGGGGGTGTTATGCTTTTTCACGACAGAAGAGCAATGAATTTCACAAAATACGGCAGCCTTTGATGTCATATATCGGGTAAGATATCTGCTATAAGAGAGTTGATGAAGTGCGATCTGCATGAATCTCACCATATAGATATTTTGTTGTTGTCAACTCCCCCCCCCCCAACCCCTCTGAAGGAGCTAAACCAACCATTAGAGGTTTGTGATATCCTTATGTGGGAAGATAACTGGGGCCATCTGAATTGGATATAGCACCCTAGGGAGAATGTTTAATGGAATTGTTTGTGTTTTAAACAGAAAATGGCATCACTTCTGATTTGCTGAAATTGTTTTGTAGGCTGAAAAGGGACTAAATGTATGACAGTTTATCACGATTACACACGTTTTAAACACTATCAATTTTTTCCAACTCTACACACAATTCCCAAAACTGCCTACGGGCCTACAGCATTGACGTTGCCTCAACCTGTCTATGTTGTTTGTTTAGAGTTTGTATATTAGTGTGCATATATTGTTTTTGTATGTGTAAGCGCATTGTGAACAATGATGATCCAAAGCAAAATTCCTGTGTCGTCATACAAGGCAAATAAAGCTGATTCCGACTGTGGAATATGGTTTAATGATTCAAGATACAATTTTTTTTTTTTCTCAAATGTTAAATGCATTGTTGGCCAAAACCACATTTATAATTGCAGTCTCTTGTACTGTACATCTGTAAACATTCACCCTTGTCCTCTGTGGCTTTGCCTTGCCACTCTACAGAGAATTTAAAAACTATGCAGTATAGTTACTGTAAAAATGCACAAAATATTGTAGTACAGCATGATTATCACCGTCATTTATACAATGCATTGAACAATTAAGTACATTAAATATCAGATACTAGACTTTTACTTAATTCATATTCTAAAAGGGGACCAACTTCTACTAAAGTTATGTTCTGGTAAGATACTTGTAGTATTGCTTTCAAGTACTTTAAGACTGGTTACAGTTCATGTAAAACCGAGGTCACAGCTTTTACAGATCAGAGAAAATGTGAAAGTTAGGCTGAAAATACCCAACAAAAAATCAAAAGTGAGTCGGGACAAATGTACTTTCTATTTTTGTGTTTATTGCTTATTAAAGGGGGAAAAAACAGATCAACAATTTGCATAACATCCTATTTTCTCTCAACAAATATATTTGACCTTTCCAGTACATGTATATCAAAGAGTACAGTAAACATTACAACTGAAGGTGGCAGCACAGTAACCCCTCTCTTTTTAACCATCAAGGACTACACAACTACACTCGGGTTGCTTGGTGCATCCTCAGTATGTACACTGGACTTCCATCTGGTCCACATAGGCTCACTGCTTGTGATTACTGGATCCAGAACTCTGGAAGATCTTCTGATCCACTTCAAGTCTTGAATGAAAGGAAGAACATTCTGGGAAACAGTTTGCGACTTTAATAATGGTTAAATTGAAACTGGAGACAGTCTGACAGCAGTGTGTTTGAGGGTGTGCATCAATATCTCAAATTCTCCACTACTGGCATCTCCTGACGTCGCTGTATCCATTCAGGAAAACAAGTGTGTATGCAGAGACCGGACAGCAAACCCCTGCAGACACTCAGAGTGTACACGTCACTGTCAACAGGCCATGAGTTGTCAATGTTATCTTATCGCAATTACTTTATGTAAGAACTGTTAACTTTCTCACATGGAACCTTAAATTGTTGAATATTAAATACTTAAAAAATAAATGAATGGGATTAAATTGTGTGAAACATAAACAAATCATTTCTTTATGAAATTGTACTTTAGCATGAACATGCCTTTTTTTATATAAATGACACTCATTTAATGCCACTTTCTTTTGCTCTAACCAGCTAAATCGGCTAGCAGCTATTGAGCTCGCTAGCGTAAGAGGCAGGGGGCGTGTGATTGGCTAAGGTGAGAGGGCGGTTGTCATGGGGCTACAAAATTATCAAAGAAAAAAATTACTATCAAAGTGAAAATGAGGACATTTTAGCAAGGTGAGCTTTAATTTTGTTTATTAAATTAGTTCCCCAACTATGTTAAACAAATTACTTATTTAATACTGTACACTTTGGGGCTCATTACTTAAAGTGTTTCCAAAAACGCTTTTAGAAAAACATCAGAGTTAAAGTAGTGGCGCAAAGGACCCTCGGGTGTAATGACTATGAACCATCATCACTTTAAGGATGTAGTAAAATGGCACTATCAGCTTTATCAGTAGTTTCAGGTCAGTTATCAACAGGTTGGTGGAAAAACAAAACCCATGAAATATTTCAGATTAATTTACTTAATTAGCAAGCTTAGAAACAGTCTGTTATTGTCCAGCTTCACTGCGCTCACATAGAGGCTCGGAATGGAACCAGCTGTGACCAGTTCCCTCAGTACTCATATTAAAGTACAAATGGATTTGGTAGGTAAGAAGGGTTTTTGTATTTCTAGAGAAATGTCTCGATGACTCAATCTCCATGTGTAGTTTGGCTCCACCCTCTCAAGAATTGTTTCCTTGACAGCTGACATTCCTGTACTTTATTGTCCCAAATAAAAGTCCAAATCCTGTCTCAAGCCCCCTGAAGACAGCACCCAACAGTACGGGTAGTCCGAATGAAACTGCTGAGAGAGAAGTGGTCTGTTGAGATCGTGGTAGAATGGTTCTCTTCTGTGGTTTGTCTTCAGTTTGATCCAGAACCCAGAATCCCTCGCTCTAGAATGTGAGCCACAGACAGCTGTTTCCCACCTGAAAGACTAAAATACACTGAAACAGTCCAAATGCCGTATTTGTTGATAATCAACGGTTTAATGTTACGTTTGAGAGAGTGAAAATAAATAGGCTACATCTGCTTGGACGGTTTCAGAGCACTTTGCTGGCGGGCATTTCACCAAATAAAACCAATTTAAAAATGAAAAATAAATAGTACTAACTAAAATTATCTTCCAACCACAACATACAAGAAGCGGCAATGACGCATGGGAGACATACACTGTGATACAGTCAGGTTCCTTAAAGGGCCAGCCTGTAGGATTTAGGGGGATTTCTTGGGAGAAATAAAATATAATATTCAGAATTATGTTTAGATTGGTACATAATCACCTGAAACTAACTACCAATAGTTTTGTTAGATTAGAATGATTCCTCTATGTGGCCAGGCTAACTCAGTGGGTAGAGCAGGCGCACATATATAGAGGTTTACTCCTGGACTCCGTACTGAGGCCCTTTGCAGCATGTCATCTCTTCTCTCCCCCCCCCCCCCATCTTCATCTGTCCTGTGGAAATAAAGGCCTAAAGTGTCCAAAGAACAATTCCTTTATATCTATATAGGCGGCCATGTTTCTCCATTTACCCAGAACGGCCGGGGTGGTTCACGCTGTTTCCAGTTAAACAAAGGGCGACCGGGGGTTCTACCACACACTTGGAAAGGGGGGCGGGGGGGGGGGGGG
>NC_048428.1:5227198-5235723 GCF_013103735.1 Etheostoma cragini | reverse complement strand
GGGGGGGGGAGGAATCTAAACCCTCCCTGCTAGATGCCTCTAAATCCTACACACTGCTCCTTTGAATGAGACGTTGTACGTTCAAAACCCGTACAGCAAAATTGAAAATGAAAACAAGCATGTAGTCCATCTTGTCAACATCCCTTTTCTGTCTGACACGTAAAATCCTAGGTGAACAGTAATATTGAGGGAAAAAGCATAAATACATTGCTTCAGAAATAAGTTTACAAGAACTTTTTTCTCAAACTTAATGTAAAAACACAAACAATCCTCAAAATTCCAAATAATTAAGTAATAAGTTAATCGTTTCCAAATCTCAGTGCAAAAATATCAAAGACAGACTAAAAAGGAAGGAACCAGGAGTCACGTGGACTGTTGGTGTACACAAGACCGTCTCCATGGGAACAAGATTTTCTCAGGCACAAGTACTTAGGCTTTGTCCACTGAGCCCTTGGCAGGTCACTTTCTTTTTGAGACTGTGTTTAGTTTTTTTCTTTCCTGAAGTACACAGAAGCTCCGGTGCACTGCTCACACACACACACACAGGGCCTGGGGAAGAACAGGCGGTCGTCACCGTGGACACGAGACCAGAGGAAGAAACCAGTGACTCTTCTTCCTCCTTTCTTCTTCAGTCGGCATTGTCAAGTGCTTCTGAAATGTGGGGGGCCGCGTACTTTAACCGGAAACCACCTGCAATGTCACCAACACACAAGCAACCACATGCACACATACAGAGATGCATCCAAACACACAGACGATATCCAATCAGTGGACAGCTGGAAAATGATTAGTCTGAACATTGCTGAAGATCAGTGATGGACCTAAACTCACGTGTGTACACATACATTTTTATGTATGTTCATGTAGTGTGTGTGTGTGTGTGTGTGTGTGTGTGTGTGTGTGTGGTACCATCGTGGCAGTCACTGGTCTGCCATTATTTCTCGATGATAAAACCACAGACTTTTCCCTTAACATTGTCCCGGCATCAATGTTGTGATTGTTGCCTTATGGTTGAATGACACAGAGTTTACTAAATCACATGAGGTCATCTGGTAATACCAGTCCCGCCTTATATCAGGTTTATTTATGGGTTTATGCTTTCTCCAAGAGACTTTTTTTTGGATTGAGACTGCTCAAGGGCAGCCCACAGCCACTTCCTTAAACCTTTCTATAGGAACCATCTGAAACAGTTGCCCACATTGTGAATGTGTGTGTGACACAATCACAAATAGATTGATTGTGTATTAAAGAAAGATTACAAACAAACTATTAGCCCGGGGTGGCACAGGCCGAGAAAAAACTCATTACATTTTGGATGGAATATGAATCAGGGGACAGATACAGTACACAAATTATTTTTCACTTCCAATAACGTTGCAAGATAGGGAATTGCCTCGTCTGAGGCCTGCACTCTCTGAGGGCTTTTTTTTTTTTTACCGTTGTTTGCTACATGCAAACCAGGGGCTGGCACTGGCATAGTACTCTCATCTGATAACCAATCCCAGGGGAATTAGAGAGCATGAGATGTAGCCAAAACTACCTTTATTCTTGTCCCTGATAGCTATGTGTGACAAACTTATCTGCTTTTTGCCACGATTCTCCTTCTTAGGTAAGAACACTCACAATCTGACTCCTCTCCCAATGTGATACAGGTGTCCCGGAAGACAACACGTTCTAGCATTTTCAAGCATGGTGCAATGTTCAAGTGGCCCAACTTTTCTTCTGGCCACATAAAACAAACTGAATGAGGTAACCCACCAAAGACCAAACTAAACAACTCAAAATATACTTGGTGAGGGTGAGCCCTAACTTTTCATAGTCTGGGCTGAGTGTTGGACTATCTGATGCCAATGACCGATGGGGTTCTGGGAAAGCCAAACTAAGGGGTCCTCTTTTTCTCCCTGTTCCGTGTAGCTGCACTACCTTGCTGTGTGGAGTCTATGGAGGGTTGGTTGCAGTCGTGAGCGTAGTGGCCATTCACACCACAGTTATAACAGGACACATTGCCACTCTTCTTATTTACTCCACCTCCCCCAAGTGCAGCAGCAGGCAGCATCCCCATGGGATTTGCGTACATTTGCTGGTAGACACGCTGGCAAAACGATGCAGCCGGGGCCATCTGCTGCTGGAGGTTGTAATTTGCGGCTGCGGCGGCCGCCACGGCAGCAGCCTGGTTGGCCAGCATATGTGATGGCACGTCTGCGTGGCTGTGAGAGTGAGTGTGGAGGGGGCCGTAGGGGGACGGGTGTGCCGGAGGTGGACCAGTGGGGAAGAAGGGGGGGAGGGTGGCAGCACCGTTGGCCTGGTGAGGAGGCTGAGCCTGGGTGAGGTAACTGTTACTGCACAGGCTGGTGAGCTGGAAGAGAGGCGGAGGAACGCTGAACACCTGCCGTGCTGCTGCCGCCATCTGGTGGGAGAAGTACAACGTTGCCTGGCAGCCAGGGACACCACTCACACTGTTGCTAGTGTTGCTGCCTCGGGCACCGCAGTTGTTGTGACAACCACAGGTCCCGCAGCCCATTGGTTGCTGCTGCTGTTGTGGTGGTGTTGACTGCTGGGGGGGCAATTGTTGCTGCTGGGTTTGCTGAAGAGGAATAGGGTTGGCATGGGCAACAGGGTTACTTCCACAGGAAGCACTGCTGTTGCTGAAGGATGTACAGTCAGTGTGGGCCGTGCTGTGCATGAGCGCTGGGCTTGGGCTGGGGGCAGGTCCAGGGGTGTGGGTGGGCACGGCTAGAGGAAGAGCCGGTTGTACATGTCCAGGGGATGGAGGTATTCCAGAAGGTGCAGGGGCTCCTACAGTAGGCATGCCAGAGGTGGGGACAGGGGGGAGGGTGTAGGGAGAAGGCAGTCCAGCTGGTAAGGGTAAGCCAGGGTGCTTGGCATGTGGAGTCTCCACATGCGGCAGAGAGGAGGCCAGGCCTGAAGTGACACTGGACGAGTCTTGGCAGGGCAGAGACTGATGAAGAGGAGAGGAGTATGATGTGGGGCCAGGAGACATGACAACAATGGCTCTAACAGGGGCCGGGTGTGAAGCCTGCAAGGCAGCAGGATTAGAACCACTCCCTGAAGCTCCATCAGTGCCACTTTGACACGGAGGAAAAGCCGTTTTGAACCTCTGAACCAGAGGCTGCACAGCAGGACTCCCTGAAGGGTGGAGGCCAATAGGTGGGATCCCAAAGGTTGTGAGCATGTCTCTCTTTTCTGGTTCTCCAACAATTCCAGGGCCTGGGACAGGAGGTACTAGGGGCATCGGCATCATCAGGGTCCCTGATGAGGGCTTCCTGTCGGGGACGATGCTTTGGCTCGGAGGAGGGACCAGTGGAAGTGGAGAGTCAGCAGCACCGTTAGGGAGCACATAAGGACTCATGAAGGTGAGAGGGGGGAGTTTTGTGGTGGGCCCTAAGAAGAGTTGCTCCGTCTGACCCGGGTGGGTTTCGGCTGACAGAGGGTGGACAGAGGATACCTCCCCAACCACAGTTTGATCAGTCTGATGGGCGAAGAACATATCAGGGCCAGGGCCTTTGCTGGAGTCATCAGAGTGGCTGTCTGTGTCTACCAGGGAAACGAGATAATAAGACAAGCATGTAGAAAAACGTCAAGTTCCTCAAGTGTATTTGTGTGTGTGTGTGTGTGTGTATGTGTTTATTTTACCTTTGTTGTTGTCGTCCTCACTATCCAGGCTCTCTTGTCCTCTCTGTTGGGGGCTGGATGGAGAGCTGTAGCTTTCTGATGATGTGTCACCAAAGGTATCTGGACCAAAACCTCCATCTGCAACAAAATCTATTTGTTAAACAGCAGACATGCCAACAGACATGACACTATAGAACATTTACTCAATGTGAAAGAATGAACTTGTGTATTGGACATCAAAGAAAACGATATCCTCACAAAATAACAAAATACCAATCTGTGTATCACGTCTGTGCGTTTAGATTTTACTAGGAGTGCGATTGTTGACGCAAATGAAGGCAGTGAATGAAGGCCTTCTCCTGCCTTACTGTCTTACTGAAATAAAAAGAAACCATTTGGCTTAAAGGAGTTTGTCCAGTCCATAACAGGCTTTTTGAGGATCATTTAATGGGCATATCAGAGTTTTGTAAAATGGAGTAACAGTCTTGATATATCTGAAAATGGACCTTGTTGGAAGCAGCAGTGGGGAAAGTACACGCCACATTGAATGATGGCGTACGGGAACACATTCCACATGTGCATAGCATTGTGTTTGTAATCTGGCTCTCTTATTGTGCAAATAATTGCGCTGGGAGTTTTACATTAAAAGGTTATTCTAAGAGAGAGGATGCAACCAATACGAAGGGTCAGTCCTTGGGTTTGTAATGTTTGTGTTAGTTTCTACCATCATGCAGCCAATTCAATTCAATTTTCAATCATAACAGAAATTATTTCAGGAAACTTGGCAGTTTGAGGAGCAATATATATACAGAGACACAATAATTCCCCCTAAGAGTAAGCCACTGACTATTCCTGCTTCCTGGAGGCAGAATCACCTGAATATTGTTTTAAACCTTTTAACATAACGCAGGTGATTCATTTTGACTGACGTTTAGCGACTCAACCAAGAAGATTAACATTTATTGTTATGTTAACACTGCCATGTTGCTTTTATTGCAGGCATTACAAAGCCATTTAGACACTTACTCGTCCTCTGAGGCGACAGAGATGGTTCCAACCTACCATTGGCTATAAAGGCAGCACCCTTCCCCTTGTCCCTAAAAAGAGACAGAGATAGGACACAAGGGGCCAGAGTAATGTCAACTCGGAACACAGCAACAAAGAATACAACAGTGGTATGTGATGAGTAGAGTCAGGGTGAGACTATAGATTGATAGGCGTTTAAGAGTACCACGGCGCAGCTTTAATATCACTAACACTACACTCTCTCTCATGTCAACACAGATCCCAGACTTTATTAAATTATTTTCATCTGCAAAGACATACGGGTTTAACTTTAAATAAAATCCACTGATAGCTTTTATGTGGCTCTGTAAGCATGACATCCGTCTTCCTAAGCAGTGAAACCTGCAAGGTCACTATAACACTGTCATAAACTTGTGATTAGACCTACCTGTCTGAGGGCAGGCCCCTTTTCTTTGTTTTAGTGACTGGATGGCTTCTCTTCTCGGTGTCCTGGTGCTGTGAGGAGAACAGTCAGTCAATTTTACAGAGAATTCCTCTAGGAGCTGGGGGACCATATCATGTATTTAGGATGACCACTTTTTGGTTCTCATAACCTTCTGCTCATTGTCTGTTGTTTGTTTGTGGGTTTACTTGTTTGTTTTCTTTTTTTTTTTTTTTTTGCTTTTACTGCAGGAAACCGCTGCTGCTGCAACAAGGGAACTTCCTCCCTGTGGTATGAATAAAGTATAATACTGTAATCTAATCTAACCTGGATAACAGACGTAGAACACTCCTTCAGTAACCAAGGTATCCCTGCATGTAAACATACTTATAGTTAGATATAGAGTTATTTAGAGCTATTATTTCCAAGGCGCAAGTAATTAGTTTTATTTAACAAATAAATAATACAATTACTATTTTATTTAAGTAACAAAAGGGGTGTGAAAAAATAATTTAATATGTACTCTGCTGTTCTGCTTTCAGAAATCTGGGCTGTAAACTATTTCTAGTCAGTTTTCTGATGTTCTGAACTTTTATTGTGACTATTTATTATACCACCTGGGTCGGTCCGAGGTTTCTTCCTAAAAGGGAGTTTTTCCTCGCCACTAAATGATTGCTCTTGGGGGAATAACTACAACTGTTGGGTTCTTGTAAATTATAGAGTGTGGTCTAGACCTACTCTATCTGTAAAGTGTCTTGAGATAACTCTTCTAATGAATTGATAACAAATAAACAGAACTAAACAAGGTGAAGCAGCTTTCAGTTTCTATGCTCCTCATATCTGGAACAAACTCCCAGAAAGCTGCAGGTCCGCTGCTACTCTCGGTTCTTTTAAATCAAGGTTGAAGACCTTTCTTTTTGATGCTGCCTGTCTTTAAATGACTGCTAATTTCTTTAAATTTCTTATGCTGCACTGTAACTTGTTTTTTTTATAACTGTCTATTCATGTGTTTTACTGTTTTTTAATGCTTATGTTATTTAACTGTTTGTACCTGTGTTTTATATGCTTAACTAATTTTGTGTAAAGCACTTTGAATTGCCCTCTTGCTGAAATGTGCTATACAAAAAAAGCTGCCTTGCCTTGCCTTGCCTAGAGTTACTCCAGTCATTCAAACTGAATTGAATTCTTTCCATTCTTCCCGGTTATACGGTGAGAACTGACAGACAGGTTATGTGCTTAACCCCGGTTACTGCTGTGTATGTAAACCCACTGATGAGCCTTCTAAGGCTGAAGCAAGGGCTGTTGTACTGCGCATTCAGCAGACTCCTTGATTCCTCGATTTATGGTTAGCTAGATACTCAAATCCTTTTACAATTTAATTGGATAATTGAAACCTACAGTGTATTGCTCCATTTAAGGTACATAATCATGATCCAAATATCCTAGACGAGTAATTCAATGTTAGGAGGAGAGAGGGACACCATCGTTGTTCATGGGAATTCCATATTTTTTATATCCGATTTTTGGAGGAAAAATGCTATCTTGTGTTACATATTTTGTGTATATTTATTCCGGTATACTTTTGTCTTCATTTCAAAAATAAGATTTCTCTATTTTGGAAGAAACCAGGTAAATCAAGTCATTTTTCACATTCTATGGAAAAAAATGTAAATGGACTGTATTTACATTATACAGCATTTTTCTAGTCTTAACGACTACTCAAAGCGCTTTTACATAATACAGGAACCATTCACCATTTACACACACTTTCATAAAAGGTGCCACCTGCTCATAAGATAAACATTCACACACACATATAAACAACTCAGTGTTCAGTGTCTTGCCAAGGACACATCGACATGGGACTGCAGGGCCAGGGAGCAAACCACCAACCTTCTGATTGGCCGCCGCTCTACCACTGAGCCACAGCCGCCCATAATAGTAGGTAAATAATTGAATTTGCAATCAAGAAAAGACTTAAAGACTTAGAAAACATGTGAGGTTCATGGACTTTCTTAAAAACAATCCCATTAAGGACCTCTAACATTTGGAACAACAAACAAATGTGAGGAAGCAACGCACAGAAACCTTCTATTGTGACAAAGAACGAAAAGCAAGAGAGAAAGAGAGAGAGAAAGAAAGAGAGGGGAGGGGGGTGCTTTATCAGCTGCCTCTTTCACACTCGCATATACAGTCTTGACCTATATCAGTGAGGTTAGGGGTGAGTACTCCCATTCACGTGGCAGTGTGTGACACATCCAACCAAAAGAACATACTCTCACCCCTACACAGACAGTATTTTCAGTCAAACTGAGGAACGGCTATGTTCCTGCGGGCCTTCCTGTAATTACAACATGGAATGATTAACTTGTATTATAGAAATTAAACAGTGGTGCTGAGCTTTACATGCGGGTTAATCATTAGACCAACACTGCTGAATCCCTCTACTACTGTTTCACAAGAGAAAAACTAAACATCTTGACCGAGCACAGCCTTCAACCAAACCCACAAACAAACATCACCTCTTAAAGAAGACATGCAATGCTCAATTCCAGGTTCAAACTTGTTTGTTTGGCTTCTACTAACACATGTTTACAGGCTTTAAACATTATGTTTCCCATACTGCCTGAATATGCCTGTATTCACCTTGTGCCCATATTTTTAAGATGATTGGTTAAAAGAAATACAATCACACACTTTTTCTCGCATTTCCATCAGTATGCTGGAGCCAGACTTTACTTTGCAGCGCTGTGGAGATAGGTCTGGCTATGCGAGACTAGTGTAATCCTAATGCATTTGATTCAGGGCTGTCAAGATAAACACGTTATTAACGAGTTACGTGTGCGATCAATGCACGCAAATTTTGTGATTTGGTCACTCGGCCCTAATCGTAGTTTGAGAAATCAGTCACAGCACATTATTTTTAACTTTGGTCGTATTTTGGAACTTTGGTCACATGCTTTTGCTGTTGTTAAGACAGACGAGGCATTTTGCTGACGTGTGCGCCAAGCACACTAGACAGTAGGGCATTAAGCATAGAGTCCGCACACTGACCACTGATAAAGAAATACACAAATTTATCCTGACATCTTTATTGACGTAAGGAAAACACAAAATTCTGGTGGCAGGTAACAATTCAAAATATAAATGAAAGCTGCAAGCAGTGGTAGACGGGCCATCGCACTTCTGCAAATGCCAGGGTTACTGGCAGATGCCGCTCCCTGGCAACGGGCATGTGCTCAACCGTAGGAAACCATCACCAATGAAAACTGATTTCTCTGCAGAGTTCAATGATACATCAATAGTCTACATCAAACAAGTCTCTCTCTTCTAAAGGGGTACTAGTAAATGAATTAATATCAGATTTTAATATTGATTTATTTTGTCTTACTGAAACCTGGCTGGGTGATGGAGAATATGTTAGTCTAAATGAATCCACCCCCCC
>NC_048428.1:5221427-5227098 GCF_013103735.1 Etheostoma cragini | reverse complement strand
AGGAACTATGAATTCTGCTGTCTACCAAGAGATCCTGAAGGAGAATGTCCGACCATCTGTTTGTGTACTCAAGCTGAAGGGAACTTGGGTTCTGCAGCAGGACAATGATCCTAAACACACCAGCAAGTCCACCACCGAATGGCTGAAGAAAAACAAAATGAAGACTTTGGAGTGGCCTAGCCAAAGTCCTGACCTGAATCCTATTGAGATGTTGTGGTATGACCTTAAAAAGGCAGTTCATGCTCGAAAACCCTCTTAAGTAACTGAATTAGGACAATTCTGATTTGCTCTGTCATGTGTTCGAACTGCAACCTTTGCGATTAGGGAATGATTTTTTCACATATTGCCATGTTATTGCAAATGCGGTAATTGTTAAGCCCTACCCAATATCAGCCATAACCACAAAAGATCTAAAATTAGGCCTATATAAAGAAAATCTCTTGCTACTTTTTACCGGGCTGGACACTCAAAAACAGCCTTTTCCGGTGTTACACCAAAATCTGTTACCCATTAGAATGTGTTACTGTAGAGGTGGTTTGCCTGCACTAAATCCTTTTGTGACTTTGCGCGAAAAATTGGAACCGGGAAAAGGCATTAATAAAAACTATGTAAAAATAGCGTTCTTCACTGTCTCGTTTGCTGTTACTAAGTCATTTACGATCATCAGATAAAAAACTGTTTAGAAACATTGAAAAGTTCCACA
This sequence comes from Etheostoma cragini, assembly GCF_013103735.1. Taxonomy (NCBI): domain Eukaryota; kingdom Metazoa; phylum Chordata; class Actinopteri; order Perciformes; family Percidae; genus Etheostoma; species Etheostoma cragini. Next base: position 5,226,395 of record NC_048428.1, on the reverse strand, counting down.
TAGGTCCACGGTCTTGCAAAAAAATGTAAATTCTGCTTAGAGATTTAGCATAATTAAGAACAATTGAAAAAAATAATAAAATTAAAAGATTTGACATTGCATCTTTTTTGAACAGTCGGTGTAATGGTGTTTTGGTAATTTTTTTCCTTAGATTTAGAATCGTATGCTCAAGGACACAAGAAGAAGCACGGGACCAAGAGTCCATGTCAAGGGTAAGTAGAATGTCTGTGGTCTTATAGGATATCACATAAAATTGAAATATGTGTTTTGCCATAGAAAATATTAACCAGCTAGAAGGGCACTTGGAGAGTGCAGACCTCCACCAAGGCATGCCCAATCTGCCTAATGATGATGATAATGCAGTGGGAATTTTCTAAATCTGGAAGTAATTTTTCCGGTTCTACCACTGAAACTGTCTTCATTCTAGGGCTGTAATCTACCACATGAAGGCAGCACAAACACCTATTTTATTGATATTATAAATAAAAAGTAATTTGTGTATCTGCCATGTGTTTTAGAATTGCTCCAAAATGTAATGGGTTCTTCCGTGGCCCATGCTAGACCTTTTTACTTAGTTTCATAAAAATCAGACCAGTATGTTTTCCATAATCCGGTTGACAAACGAACACAGGAACAAACTAAACTGAAAACATTTGCAGAGGTTATTAGTAAGAATCCAGGCAAAAGTGTTTACATTCCCAACCTGTCTTTTTGCATGGAGTTGTATGTGTTATATTATGAAAAAATTAATAGTGAAGGGGGTCTGGGTAGCTCACCTGGTAGAGTGTGCGCCCATATATAGAAGTTTTCTCGTTAAAGCAGCGGCCCCAGGTTTGACTCCGACCTGTGGCCCTTTGCTGAATGTCATTCCCCCTCTTTCTCTCCCTTCATGTCTTTCAGCTCTCCTATAGAATTAAAGGCCTAACATTTCCCCCACCCCCCCAAAAAAGAAAAATAGTGAATATCTTTTTCATGATCTGTTACACACTATATCCCTCTTTTCTCATCCAGTCTCTCTAGTGTGAAGGGCTCCCACGGAGATAGTCGGAGAGGGAGCCACGCTGCAGAGCTCAACTGCCCAGCAGAGAAGAGAAAGAGCTTTACACTGAGGGGCAGCCAGGAAGTTGAACAGGTAAGGGTACAGGGCTGGCAGAAAAATGTTCAATGAAAAATGTTCTTTTTTCTGCTGTACATACTGTACTGTATCACTGAAATCATGGTTTACACAGTCATGAAAACATTGAAAAGTCATGGAATCCTTAAAAAACACACACATCCATCCAAAAAATGAAGCAGTACACATACAACAAAATAGAATGAATGGAAGACAAGGCGCAACCATAGAAAAAAACTAAACTATAAATACATTTTAGAAAATCATAATAACAAAATATATACACTGTGTGTGTGTTTGTGTGAACAGTGTATTAATATATATATATATATATATATATATATATATATATATATATATATTATAAAATTAATTGTTCTTCCGTCGATAACCTTTAATGTAATGTAACATCAAATCTATTTTCTGTAGGCTAATGTGTTGACGTAACATAGCTCGTATATCTGTCGGATGCGTGTCAACGTTTTATTTACCATCATGTACATTTCTTGATTTTTCTCATGGCGTCCCGCCTTTCCCTCCATGAATGCCAGGTAGCTGAAATGAAGTTTGAAGAGTTTGAATCTGATATGTTTGGAAAAACCCCGGGCAAGTGTACATTTAATATTTCATGGGTTACATACCGTTGTTTTTCAGACTTTATCCAGAATTTTGTTTAATAAATAGTTACTTAGAAAGGGAGATTTTTGAGTTATCAATTATTATCTAGGGCTGCATAATATATATAATTTTTTATTTTTTTGATTTCATCACATTACAGTGAGGAAAATAAGTATTTGAACACCCTGCTATTTTGCAAGTTCTCCCAGTTAGAAATCATGGAGGGGTCTGAAATTGTCATCGTAGATGCATGTTGACTGTGAAAGACATAATCTAAAAAATAAAATCCAGAAATGAGAAAATCTATGTTATTATTTGGTACAGTAGCCTTAGATTGCAAATACAGAGGTCAAACGTTTCCTGTAGTTTTGCACCAGGTTTGCACACACTGAAGAAGGGATTTTGGCCCACTCCTCCACACAGATCTTCTCTAGATCAGTCAGGTTTCTGGGCTGTCGCTGAGAAACACGGAGTTTGAGCTCCCTCCAAAGATTCTCTATTGGGTTTAGGTCTGGAGACTGGCTAGGCCACGCCAGAACCTTGAAATTCGTCTTCCAGAGCCACTCCTTGGTTATCCTGGCTGTGTGCCTCGGGTCATTGTCATGTTGGAAGACCCAGCCTCGACCCATCTTCAATGCTCTAACTGAGGGAAGGAGGTTGTTCCCCAAAATCTCGCGATACATGTCCCCGGTCATCCTCTCCTTAATAGAGTGCAGTCGCCCTGTCCCATGTACAGAAAAACACCCCCAAAGCATGATGCTACCACCCCCATGCTTCACAGTAGAGATGGTGTTCTTGGGATGGTGCTCATCATTCTTCTTCCTCCAAACACGGTCAGTGGAATTATGACCAAAAAGTTCCGTTTTGGTCTCATCTGACCACATGACTTTCTCCCAAGACTCGTCTTTTCCACTTCGTGGTATCTACTATCGCCTATCTACTATCGCCTCGACTCTACTCGCCTTTTTTGGTTTTCCATTACGAAAAAAAAGTCGCTGGGACCTGCTACCAGGTACTTTTTTTAGTACTACCTCAGTCGAGGTTCCAAGTGAGCTGAGGCGATCCCAAAAGGTGACGTGGAAACTTGCAGACTGCTGGTTGGTCGGATCACTGCGTTTTTAGCAAACAAGAGTGCGGAGTGTGTGTCCAGAACAAACGAAGCGCAACATTTAAAAAAAATCTAGCCAGACACCGACAGATTATCTGCTCTCTGCATTATTCTCACTTTTCAGTTGTACAAAGGGCTATTAGGGGCTTTATGTTGTTTCCAATATTGCATACTGTTACTTTAAAAACAACAAGACAAGTTATCAAAGAAAGGTTTTTATTTAGCTTTTCAAGTAGCGCATCAAACCCTCCTGGACATCCCGGTTTTCTTCCTCTGCACCCTGTGACAGTGTCCCCCCCGGCTCTGCTGGCCCAGTCGTTGTCATAAATATCTCCATAACTCTCATAAAGATTATACAAAGCCCAGCAGGTCACAACCAGAGATCTCACCGGTCGGACATCGCCCACCAGACGGTCTGCAGCGGCGATTTTGCAAAGCGTGAATGCTCTGAAACAAAAACAGTACACAGCACACGTTTGTGTGCTATCATGATTGCTAAAGTTCATGTACTTTATATAACGCTAGCGTATAGTAAATACTGACTGGGGCCCCTAACACAGGGGCGAACAACAGTCATGTCGATGTCTGAACTCCGGAGGAATTCCCAAACTCCTTTTTTTTTTTTTGCGGTGATTTTTGTTATTTCCTTCAGCTTCTTTTGAAACAAAACATTTCTTCTGGCTGGGGCAATTAGCCGACGTGCTGTTGTGAGTCGCGTTGAAAATGACATCATCACGCGTAGCTATGGTGACCAGCCACGCTGAGGCGTTACTCATTTTGCAATGGAAAACGGACGCAGAATGCTTTGAGTCGAGTAGAGGCGAGTCAAGGCGCGTCGAGTCGAGCTGTTACCAGCAGTGGACAAACGCCATTAGTGTATTACCAACAGTAACCTTGGAAACGGTGGTCCCAGCTCTTTTCAGGTCATCGACCAGCTTTTCCGTGTAGTTCCTGGGTAATTTCTCACCTTTCTGAAGATCAATTAGACGCCACGAGGTGAGAACTTGCATGGAGCCCCAGTCCGAGGTAGATTGACAGTCATGATTAGCTTCTTCCATTTTCTAATGATTGCTCCAACAGTGGACCTTTTTTCACCAAGCTACTTGGCAATTTTCACACTCTTCGATCTTGGCCATGTATAGATAGATAGATAGATAGATAGATAGATAGATAGATAGATATTTATTGATCCCAAAAAATGGGAATTACAGTGTTACGGCAGCACATAGGAAAAAATATACATACATACATTATACATGAAATAATAATAATAAAATATAAGAATAAAATATAAGAATATAATAAAGTATTTAAATAAATACAAGATGGGAAAACAAAATGTGCAACTGCTTAAGTAATATGCTAAATGTATGCTAAAATATAAATGAACCAATTGTGCCGGTTGCCCTTATTGCAATATTGTGATGTCTAAAAGTCTCGTCTAGCACCCAGGGATGACGTGTTGAAGAGTTTTATTGCCTTTGGTAGGAATGATTTCCTGTAGCGCTCCGTGCGGCATCTAAACTGTCGGAGCCTCTTTGAGAAGCTGCTCCTCTGTTGGACCAATGTGGGGTGGAGAGGGTGGTCAGGGTTATCCATGATAGATAACAGTTTGTTCAGTGACCTCCCCTCCACCACAGCTTCAAAAGTGTCCTGTTTGCAGCCTATCACGGAGCCAGCCTTCCTGATCAGTTTGTTCAGTCTGTTTGTGTCGCTGGCTCCGATGCTGCTGCCCCAGCAGATAGCAGCGGAGAACAGAGTGCTGGCCACAACAGACTTGTAGAACATCTCCAACATTCCAATTCCAAGTTTTGGTAGACCTATATTTGGTTTTAACACCTCATGCAGGCCGTATGGTAGTATGCATGAACAACACAAGGGACAGCCCCCTATTATGGAGCCACACCCAAGTTATTAAGCCGTGCTACTTTTGAACCGTTTGTAGTATAGTCTTCTTGTGTGAGATATCATTAAACTGAACACCGTTTCTTTTTCATTAGTTAATGGTTTGCCCCGCCCCCTATGATTTACCCACGCACATTTTTATAACTAATTCAATTTCAATTCAATTTTATTTATAGTATCAATTCATAACAAGAGTTATCTCAAGACACTTTACAGATAGACC
>NC_048428.1:5216347-5221327 GCF_013103735.1 Etheostoma cragini | reverse complement strand
TACTTGTGTTGTCCTTGACTATTGTTTAAATTGGTTTGATGTTCCGAAACACTTAAGTGTGACAAACATGCAAAGGACAGAAAATGAGGAATGGGGCAAACACTTTTTCACACTATTGTATACAGTGAGAATTGGGTGGTACTGGTAGGACTACCTAATCACTTTTAATTGTGCCTTGCTAGGACTGATCCCGTTGCTTCTTTGTCCTAAACTAAGCTAAACATTGCCCTGACCACTCTCTGTACTTGACACACAGATTGATTTAGTACTAAATTCCCAGGCTAAGGTCAGGGTACCACTGCTAATCATACTTTCTGTTAAACACACAAACTTATCCACTTTTTGTTTTGGCCCTTTGAATTCTCTGTTGTTTCCGACTTTGCAATATGACTACCATTGGGACCGTTGAGACACTTTTCATGACAATCCAAGTCTGTACATTAAAAACTACTTTTTACATTTTTTTATTTTAGCTTTTCTTACTTTTATCTTACCATGTCTCTTGTATTGACTTGTTTTTATCCAATTACATGCAGCCCTGTATACATCAAGTAAATCAGTATGGTTTGTCTATTGCACAATATCTTTAAGGTTAAAGGCAAATGCTTGTTCAAAGCAGAAGAACATAAATCTAACATACTCAAGATCTTCTAGCATTAACAATTCTGATGCAAGTATGAGCAAGGTATGGTCTGTAGTTACTGCTGCTCTAGCTGAACACAGTCTGTCATGTGATCAGGCAAATATAGATGTGAAATAGTATTTGAAAGAGACTCAGCCTTTCTAATGACCTACAAAAATAAACGCTAGTTAGCCTGCAGCTACGACGGCAGCCCTGGCCGTTCCTTTGCATTGTTATATCACACAATCCGGCCTCATTCACTGAATATACATGCTCTTGGGCATTTCTTTTGTCCCTGTTTGCTGCTCTCCCCTTGCCACTTCTTCTGTCCACAGAGAATAACACTGGGAAATGAGTGGAATAATCAAATAAGTACATTTCTTCTTACCTTCCTCCTGACTGGAGGCATCAGAACAGTCTCCTTGGTAGGCCTTACCCCGCTGGCAGTTACCTGAAAAGAAAAAAATAACTTTGTTTCTTACAACGGTAATCAGACAATGCCCCTTAAGGCACATCTCTGTGACATTTTTTGCTGTAGATTTATGACAGCACAGCTTTCCCCAGCAGTCACCATTTATGGCTTATTGTTTTATTGTTGAACATCTGTTTGGACATTTTTAAGCACAAATTTATGTTCAAATTGTCTTCATTTATGTCAAGGAAAACACCATATTCTGTTGGCAGGTAGCAATTCAAAATCTGAAAATGTAATGCAGCAAGGGGGCTTTCACATACGGGACCAGGGGCCTGGATCTGACTTCCAAAATCCGGTATATTTAATTAATATGAACAGGGCTTTATGGTAAGTTGAAAAAGGTAGAAGTGACTTAGATAAGGTAACATTACTGTTGTATAATTATTGTTGTAGCTAGTTTGCACAATAACACAATAGTGTTAGGAATCAAATATGTTATGAAGTGTAGTGTTTTCCTTTTTGCGATAGTCTACATTCTATTGATTAATAAATTGTCATTGATGTTGAACAGCAAGTGTAACGGACCGCCCCTACTGTCGGTCTCGGCATGCAAGTGAACCGCGGATTAAGTGCAAAGTTTAACATTTATAGTGTGAAATACAGTTTAAAGCGCCAATATTCTGCTCATTTTCAGGTTCATAATTGTATTTTAATGTTGTATGAGAATAGGTTTCCATGGTGTGTTAGGGTCTCTGTTTTAGCTACAGAGTGAGACATCTCAATTCTATACTATCTGTGTTAGGAGTCGCACATGCGCAGTATATAGGTAAGATCCCATCAGCTAGATAACTCTTTTTCTAGCTTTGGTCAGTCCAAGGCAGGATTAGCTGGGAGACTTCTTCTAGATGAGGGCCACTTGTGGAATACATGCAGAACAGGGACAGGAAGAAGTTCTTTTGGAGATTATGGTCAACTAGTGTGTGTTGTAGGGGTGTTTTGACATTGAGAACAAGCTAGCATGTGCTACGGTTAGCCACCTCGTCTCGGCTAGTGACGTAGAAACCTGTGCAGATTTTGAACAGCTCCCCCGGAGACTGAAGACAGAGGACATTCAAAAACCTGTATCTCACTCCAAACAGCACGGGAAGTTTTTTTCCCCAAATTTGTATGTGTGTGGAAGCACCAGAGACACAAAATAACATACCAAATCCTAGAAAGGGTGATTTCCTTGATAATATGGGCACTTTAACTAAACTGGTGCTATTTTGTGAACGGGGCTTAGCAGAGTCGCTAAGCATTTATTAGCATTCAGAGGCAGTGTCGTCCCGACACTGCCTCTGAACGCTAATAAAGCGGCTGAACTGTGGGTTTTCTGTAGCCTACTCCAGTACCATTTGCATCAGGTATTGAAATTAGCTGTACCAAAACACAAATAATCTACAACCCCTTTTTTAACAGATTATGAAACTGTCTTCATTCTAGGGCTGTAATCTCCCAGTCGACTAGTCGATTTATTGGTCGATAAATTGTGGCTCGACCAAAATTCTGATTGGTCGATTTTTTGCTTTGTTATTTCATCAGGTGGAAGCATAGACCGTTAGGGTTCATGGGGGGAAAGCACTAATTGCTAATGGGGGTATTTTCAGAGCATCCCTGTTTTTTTGGATTAGCCCAGCTCACTGGGGACAGACTGAAGAAAGAACTAGAAAGCCTTGTTTAAGTGGTTTGCTGATATTTCTTTAATTGTGAGTGTTTAATTTCCAGTCAGTCCTCCTCTACCATGTTGAAGACATCGGCAGTGTGGCAGCATTTTACAAAAATAGATAACGGAATAAAGTTGAATGCAAAGTTTTCAAGTGTAATGGGTGGAGAAGGTTAATTGAAAAAATTAGTTAACCCCTCCTATTTTTTTTATTATTTCAATACATTTAGGGTATTCATTGCCACGTATTTTACTTCATGCCGGTAGATGGCGCGGTTGATTGATTTCACGTAGTGGGTTGCCGTGGAGACGGTAGCTTGAGCGCCCAGAAATAAATAGCAAGCGCTTGAGAAGGACACATATTTTGTATCTCCACTTCTTTTCAATCCACAGGTATATTTTTAAACCTTTGCTTTAATTTCCTGTTAGGTACTAAACGAGTATATCAACAGTATGGTTTTCTCAGTGACGTATGTTGTCATGTTCTGTGTAGAAAGGTTATGTTGTTGTTATAGGGGATGTATTTACTAGCAGTTTTAGCTAGCAAGCTAGGTGAAGTTAGCCTGTCAACGTTTGTGAAGGCTAAGCCACCGTCAGTTTATATGCGCGTGCCGGTAAACTCACACGCCACTGGCTGACCGTTGCGTTGGGGATTGGTTATCTCATAATCATGTGAACAGCTTTAATCTGAATATAGTACTCTTTGTATTTGATCTCTGACAAGGTTGTTTGTATTGTAATATGTTTAATAGACGTACTCTAATGTAGCCTCTGATCTGTTTAATGTGTTCAATATAAAGGAATAATCTAACAGATAGCAAGGAAGCCTGTTTACTTGAAGGTGTAATAGCAATGGTTTCCATGGTTAATCCGAGCTATAGTGTCACTTGTGGATGCATATTTGATATATTATACTGTAAGACTGATATCTATTTCACAATATGTTGTATTTGATCTGATATATACTAATGTGTTACATATTTGTTTGTTATATATTAATAATGTAATATTAGTAATATATTTATGGACCATTTATATATTTATATAATTATAGTGTATTTTATAAGTGTGTGTGTTGTTAATAGTCCAGTGTCCTAGTGTCTGTTAGGCCTATCTGTTGGCATGGTCATCAAATTATTTTCGCCTCAGCCAGTGCTTGAGAAAGACACAACTTTTGTATCTCCACTTCTTTTCAATCCACAGTGCTACCCAGTCTGTGGCTTTGTACCTGCACAGATTCCCCTAGGTCTGAGGCCGGTAACACAAGCAACAGTTTGCATATCGCAGCTCAACCACAAAAATGGCATATTACCTAAAAACGGTAAGCTAACTTTTCTGCGTTAGGTTGCCCTGTCTGTTTTGAGTAGGCTATATGAACATATCAGAATTGGCATATTTCATAATCTAATCATCGTTTTATAACTATAGGCGCACCCTCCCGCAACGACAGTAGCGTTCCCCAGACCCCGCTGGATGTTAAGCCTCTACCATCCAAACGCAAAAAATGTTTACGGAAGGAATTGTTGACTTTATTGCACAGGATATAAGAAGGTTTCAGAGTTAAGACAACACAGCAAGGCACTGAGCGCTGTCAGAGCCGAAAGACGAGTGGCATTTCAGTGCAAAATAATTAGGTCAAAAACGATTTAATATACTGCAAATAACCTACAAGCACAAGTACTGCGGGACAGTACGGTTAATTAATCTTGCATTTTTTTCCACCCCTCTGCATCGCACCCCCCCAAGTCGATTTTTACACAACATTTTTACGACTTCAGTGGACCAAGATTTTCTTTGGTTGATTACAGCCCTACTTAATTCAATACTGATGCCATCGGACTGCAGCGCAGCCCGCCACCTGGACAGACAGCAGTCGGAGCTCCGGCAGAAGGGTGACCGCTCCACACAGCAGAGCGTTCTGATCCAATCAAATCAGCGCCAGCCGCGTGCGTAAAATATAGCGGCTGTGGGTGAGAGGAAAGCCGGCTGCTGAAAATCAAACGCTCTGGTGCTCGTGATTTTCCTTTGGCGCTGGATAAAACCTCTTTGGGGGGTGCCAAAACTTTCTCTATGTAGAAAAAAAAACCTGGATATATATTTCATAATATATATTAGGCCTGCACAATATTGGAAAAAATTTACATTGCGATATTTTTCCCCCTTGCGATATACACTCACCGGCCACTTTATTAGGTACACCTGTCCAACTGCTCGTTAACACTTAATTTCTAAGCAGCCAAT
>NC_048428.1:5209491-5216247 GCF_013103735.1 Etheostoma cragini | reverse complement strand
ACTGGTTTCTTGAACATGACAATGAGTTCGCTGTACTCAAATGGCCTCCACAGTCACCAGATCTCAATCCAATAGAGCTTCTTTGGGATGTGGTGGAACGGGAGATTCACATCATGGATGTGCAGCCGACAAATCTACGGCAACTGTGTGATGCCATCATGTCAATATGGACCAAACTCCCTGAGGAATGCTTCCAGCACCTTGTTGAATCTATGCCACGAAGAATTGAGGCAGTTCTGAAGGCAAAAGGGGGTCCAACCTGTTACTAGCATGGGGTACCTAATAAAGTGGCCGGTGAGTGTATATTGCGTTGTGAAAAAAGAAAAAGTAATTTTTATAAGATGACAAAAATAGCTCTATTTGGAAATAATAAATCATTCTCGACTACTGCGGTGATTTTTTAATGGGACTGCTTTTATATAGAAGATTAAAATAAAAAAAGGATCTTTTCTAATGTGAATCAGTCTTTGTTGAACTTTAATGATTAAAAAACACCAGAGCAAGTAAGCGCTGTGACTAACGTTACTCTTCTGAAGTGGTTTTGAAGAGGGTCATCAGGTAGAAATACGCTGGTTGACTAGCATGACACCTTTGTATTTATATAATAATCAATCCAGGCTAACGTGAATGACAGTGACGGCATGTTGCTTCCTCTAAATTTCAGGTTGTGGACGACTACCTGAATGTTACGTGCGCTAGCAACAAACTCAGTGTATCCAAGGACAATTTAATCAGTGGAAATGACATTAGGTCAGACACAGACTTCTGTAGTAAATTAGTGTTACGTTTCCAGCGTCGCAACTCCGAACTGTAATGTTAGTTTGGACGGACGGACCCCTTGGATCTTTAGGCTAATTATATTAGCTTTACCCAGGTTGGTAGCAGCTTTCTGCATGGGGAAATGGCCGGGAGACGTTGTGATTATGTTGCATTAATCAGGTAATTTAGTTCATACTTGCAGCAAACATCAAACAATGAACGCTGTAGCTTCATTGACTATCCAGCAAACTAGGCGCATCAATGTGTCAGCGACAGCTGCTGCCCACGGTACTTTTCTACACAAGGAGAGCTTCAATTCCTATAACAAACCCCGTCGGACTAACGTCACATGCACAAGCAGCCCACATGGCTACCAGTCTTAAAGGGGAAGGGTCTGCTGGTAATAATCATGTAAAAGGAGAACGTGGAAGTTTACTTTTTTATCAAGCAGCAAAAAAGGATTAGCTTTAACTTCGCGCATGCGCACATCATGGTCTAAAGCACAATATTGTTCAGCCCTAATATATATATATAATACTTAATAATGAAGTAAACTAATTGCAGATCATCACACATAAATGGATTATAGACATCAGGATGTTCCCAAAAACAACATGGTATGAACAACGGCGTTGCTGAAAGGGACACAAAATCCTCTGGTCTCATTCAGAATGAGTCATCTTCTTCAATGGAGTTTTATGGCAGCAGGCATTGGCAATGTTACATTGCTGCTACCTTCTGGAACTAGTCAATTACTGTATCATGACAATTCAGCCTGATATTACTCAATATCTAAGTTATTTGTAGGGAAAAAAATAAAGTCTGGAAAAACGTGAATCAAGATAAAATTGTGCTTTCTACATATATCAACTTGTTTTTCCAAACCCATAATTGATGTGGTACTACTATCTGCAGTGGAACATGAAATCTAGAAATGAAGCATTAATCTGATCCTCACATCTGCAGCAAGTAGGTTTTGTAGAGTAAGTGGAGTCACAATTGAAGAAGCTGCAGACCTTTCTGGTCTGTCTGAAGACTGGAGGAGCAGACAGGAACCTTTCCCTAAAGGCACACAGAGGGGAAGAGACAAAAACAGAGAAGATGGGAAACCTGGCCATTTAGCTACATTGCATTACTGACATGCAGCTGAGCAAAGCTTGGACATACTCAAATCCTAAACACACATATGTAACGTCACCATTCAAACATTTTTCTGTGTTTTTTCAAAATACTGATGTACAAGTGATCTTCTATTTGCATCTAGGACTGAGGAATCTTATGATAATGAAAAAGAAAAAAAACTTTTCATAAAAATGTCCCACTTAAAAAAATTATTTCGCGGTAAGCAATGTACCTATACCTGTTTTTCACAATATTGGGTTTTGTCTGGCTGCAATCAAACCATAACATACTTGTCCTTAACATACAAATTAGGGCTTAATGAAAGCAAAATTGCAACCATCTGTAGACTTCTCTTGCAATGCCAACATATTGTAGTTGAAATAATAAAGCATAAAGCTTTCCCTGGCACAAGTTAAGCCTAGACTCATAAAAGGTGAGAGGATTGCTAGAGCAAGCAAAAAAAATGATTGCAATGCAGCTGGGTTGTGGGCTGGGCTATTGACAAAAAGGCAGATAAGTTTCACTTCACACAAAATAAAACTGATGGAGACCTTGTAATGTTGTGTGTGTGTGTGTGTGTGTGTGTGTGTGTGTGTGTGTGTGTGTGTGTGTGTGTGTGTGTGTGTGTGTGTGTGTGTGTGTAAGAGAGAGTGAGAGCGAGAGAGATGTGCATTACAAGAAGGGCATAGTTGGCTTTGAAGACCAGCCTCACCCTATATAATATAAGGTCCCTTTCCTAGGTTAAAGATAAAGTTGAGACCTATTTAAAAGCAATAAAAGTGGTAATGTGATCTGCGTGACGTTCTTCTATGTAAGAATATTTCCATTTAAATTCTACTTCTCTTCTAAATGAACTGTGGCACAGTATAGTGTGAAATAAATCCCAGATTTTTTACATAAAGAAAATAGGTAAAAGGTTTTCAGGTTAAAGAACACAGATGTTTAAAGTGACTTTGAGTCTGTAAAAAGCGCTACATAAATTACATTTATTGTTATTATTAGATATTAACCTATTATCTTTGGAGAGCTCGGAACAAAATGAAATGACCACAGTTGGGACAGTGTTAAATGTAAAGTACCTGAGGTTCTTCTCCACCTCCCTGCTCTCTTTCCGGTCCCCCTGGTTCAAAAGCCTCAGGATGCTCTTCTCAAAAGACTCAGTACACTGATCCTTAGGAAGCTGCGAGAAAAAAACCGAACAATGACAATAATTGAACACTATAACAGACTGATACAAAGAAACAGGGAATATTCTTCACAAAAAGTCTGTTTCTAAGTCTCGCTGTCTGTATTATTTGTCTTAAGGCAGTAATAAAGCCAACTGGGGGGTGCCTTGGTAGTTCACCTGGTATAGCTTGTGCCCCATATACAGCAGCCACTGGTTTAATTCCTGCATTAATTCATTTTCCCCTTTGTCCACTTTCATGCCTTAACTGTCCTATCAAATAAAGACCTAAAATACCAAAAATATATATATATATACACATATATACACACACACACACTACTGTGGGGTTCGAGAGTTTGGGAACCCCAGGTAAAACTTTGTTTTAAATGGGCACTAAATGACAGATTAGACATTTCACTGCACAATCCATCCAGAAAGACCTGGCAGACACTGGAGTTGTGGTACACCATTTCACAATAAACATATACTTTTACAAATATGGTCTTCATGGAAGAGTCATCAGAAGAAAACCTCTTCTACGTCCTCACCACAAAAACCAGCGTTTGAAGTTTGCAAATGAATCTATAGACAAACCCGATGCAGTGTGGAAACAAGTTTTGTGGGCCGATGAGGTGAAAATAGAACTTTTTGGCGGGAATGATTAAAGGTAAGTTTGGAGAAGAAAGGGCACAGATTTTAATAAAAAGAACCTCAGTCCAACTGTTAAGCATGGGGGAGGATCACTCAAGCTTTGGGGTTGTATTGCAACCAGTGGCACAGGGAACATTTCACGAGTGGAAGGAAAAATGACTTCAATAAAATTTCAGCAAATTTTGGACGCTAACTTGATGCCATCTGTAAAAAAGCTGAAGTCAAAGAGAGGATGCTTCAACAAATGGATAATGATCCTAAACATACTTTAAAATCCACGGTGGATTACATCAAGAGGCGTAAACTGAATATTTTGCCATGGCCCTTACAATCTCCTGACCTCAACATAATTGAAAATCTATGGATAGACTTTAAAAGAGCAGTGTGTGACAGACATAAATCTTAAAAGAACTGGAAGACTTTTGGAAGGAAGAATGGGCGAAGATACCTCAAACAAGAATTTAAAGACTTTTGGCTTGCTAAAAGAAGTGTTTCCAAGCTGTGATACTTGCCGGGGGGGGGGGGGTACAAGGTCTTAACTCTGCAGGGTGCCCAAACCTTTCATGATAGAATTATTTTGTTTTCTGTTATTTTAAAGTGGAAATGGTGGAAATAAAATCTAACTTTTTGTGACATAATATTAATGTCTAATCTGTCATTTGAGGCCTTTTGGAGATTTTTCCATCTTTTCTTGGCTTCTTTATGCACATTAATACAAATTTTTACCATGGGTGCCCAAACTTTCGAACCCCACTGTAAATCACAGCAAAACACAATAAAAAACTCTCACACTGAGCTAAAATGGAAGCACTGTGCTAAGGGTGAAGCCAATGTTTTTCCGGTTGTAATGCCATTCACTTTACCGGCTGTATTGACAACAGACAGAGCCACTGTGTCTTGAGAAGCTCAAGCTTGTTGTTTCAGTGTTCACTTTTAACGCACTTTACATCATCTTTGCTATCTCTTTTTTCTCTCGCTTTTCCTCACAGCGACACTCATACGCAACTCTCTGTTACCGCTTGCTCTACGACCACACCGGCACTTATGTCACTCACTTAAGGCACCGCGGTGACATGCTTCGTCATAGCGGTAAAAAAAAAAACACTATACTTTCACAGCCCTAGCTGATACTAGCAGTGGGTAAGCGCCATAAGCAAGGTTTAAGAGTTTCAGTTTTGTGTTTGATGTTTCAGCAAGTTTTTCAGTTGTCTATCTCATGTGCATGTCAGAACAGGTATAATTCTATTATAGTAAACAGACCATATTTACACAAATATTCCTGAATGCTTCACTAAACCAGTTTCACGATCTGTGGGTTTTGATGATATTATAGCAATTACCAGGAAAACAAAAATAACATTTTGCATTGTAAAAGCCTCATGAAGGAAAGAGATTAAGCCAAATATACATTATTAAAGTCTGGATTAGTGGAGAACAGTTCAGTCAACTGCAAAATCAGGTTACAAAAGTGATTGGAGAAGAATAAATGCTGTAAAGCAAGATGATTAAGAGCTCTGGAAAACCCTTAATGAAATAATGGGGAGAAGGACAACTGGAGGGGCTTCCTTTGTGGAATCAAAAGTCATGTTTTTGACCAAACCATGTGATATAGCGAATTTTTTATGATTTCTTTATAAATAACGTGCACTAAGGCAGAATATGGACATTACTGATTCAAATTATCTAAAGCTCATAGAAATAAATAATGTGACGTTAGACAAGAGTTGCACTTTCTAGTTTAATAGTGTGGAAGAGCAGGAAGTCAGGAAGTTGTCTCAGTTGGTACTGACATGCTGGACAGTATAGTACTTGACATGGCAGCTGACTTTGTTTATTATGTCAACAATTAATTTGTTATGTTAATCTGTTATGTCGATTATTATTATTATTAATATTATATGCATGCTTAATGAAAGGTGTTTTCCCACTCTGGAAGGAAGGAAAATAATATTCCCTTACCTAAAGATGGCAGACTAGCACTCACTGGGAAGAACAGTATACCTATCACTATTCTCCCAGTTTTCAGTAAATTGATGGAGAGAATAGTCCACTCACAAATACAGGAACACTTTGACAGCTTGAACACAGATTTCCAACATGTCTTTAGACATAACCACTCAACGTGTTCCACCCTTACAGTACTGACAGATGACTGGCTCAAGGAAATGGATCTTTTAAAGATGACTTGTGCAGTATTACTTGATTTTAGTGTGGAATTCAATATCATAGATCACAATCTACTAATCAGTAAACTAGAATGCTATGGATTTAGTCCAACTGCCATCAAATTTCTGAAGAATTATCTCATGTAGCAGGACTCAACAGGTTTAATAAATTGGCAGCTGGTTTCACTCTAAGGTCTTGGACTGCAGGGTCCTGCAAGGGAGCTGCCTTGGACCACTTTTATACGCCATCTTTTCAAATGATTTACGATCAGTATTGTGTAAAGCATATGTACAGATCTATGCTGATGACTCCATATTATGTATTATGCTGCAAAAATCCTTAATTAATATTTAAAACAATGCTTTAAAATAACTTTATTATAATGACTGGAGTTTCAATAATTTGTAAAATTTTTTCTCTAATAAAAGTTTATTTATATATTTTACACAATGTATTCATAATGTCTTTTTTATTTATTTAATACACTCACCGGCCACTTTATTAGGTACCCCATGCTAGTAACGGGTTGGACCCCCTTTTGCCTTCAGAACTGCCTCAATTATTCGTGGCATAGATTCAACAAGGTGCTGGAAGCATTCCTCAGGGAGTTTGGTTCATATTGACATGATGGCATCACACAGTTGCCGCAGATTTGTCGGCTGCACATCCATGATGCGAGTCTCCCGTTCCACCACATCCCAAAGATGCTCTATTAGATTGAGATCTGGTGACTGTGGAGGCCATTTGAGTACAGCAAACTCATTGTTATGTTCAAGAAACCAGTCTGTGATGATTCCAGCTTTATGACATGCCGCATTATCCTGCTAAAAGTAGCCATCAGAAGTTGGGTACATTATGGTCATAAAGGGATGGACATGGTCAGCAACAAT
>NC_048428.1:5207508-5209391 GCF_013103735.1 Etheostoma cragini | reverse complement strand
CATTGCACGTTATCGCAAACGCTTGGTTGCAGTTGTTGCTGCTAAGGGTGGCCCAACCAGTTATTAGGTTTAGGGGGAATCACTTTTTCACAGAGGGCCATGATGGGTAGGATTTTTTTTCACCTTTAATAATAAACACCTTCATTTACAAATTGCATTTTGTGTTAACTTGTATTGTCCTTGACTATTGTTTAAATTGGTTTGATGTTCCAAAACACTTAAGTGTGACAAACATGCAAAGGAACAGGAAATGAGGAAGGGGGCAAACACTTTTCACACCACCGTATGCATGTAATAAATATTTCTGTAAAGTACAAGTTTTAAAGTTTCAACCATTACATAACTTAAGCATATGTGGCTTCCGAATGGGAATAACTAATGCCATATCTACATAATTATAGAGAAAGATTGGAAGGGATGCATGTTTGTGTAGACTTTGACTTGGCTGGCCGAAATGGAGAAAATCCAATATTGCAATGTTCTTGCCCCAATACCTCAATGTCGATATTGTGGCGATATTATAGGGTTGACAATTGGTGTTTTAACAAATTACAGTGGCTAAAATAAGTTTACACACCCATGCTAAAGTTGATTTAAAAAGAGGAATAAAAAAACATCTCTTAGGAAATGATCTTAATGCTTTAAATCCAAACATTTTGGAAAATCTAACCTTTAAAGGACACCAATTTTCTTTGTAAATGAATAATGTATTGTAAATAAATAAATGTTCGTCCTTACAATACAGGGGGAGAAAAGCCAGTTATTTCATGGATCAGGATTCTGTGCATCCCTTGGCCTTTGGAATTAAAATAGCCCGACATCATTACATACCCTTCACCATACCTAGAGAAAGGCATGGAGAGCTTTCCATAAAATCATCTCTCAATGAAAATCAAACCAGCTATTAAGATAACTGAAGTAACACAATGGCAATCTCTAGGTATGGTTCTAAATCTACGACGATATCTAGTCTTTTATCACAATATTAATATAATATAGATATATTGCCCAGCCCTACTTTGACCTGCTCCTACTTTCATCATTTCTCCTGGGCTTTAAGTTTTAGTTTGAATCATTTTGGTGTTGGATGTGGAAGTTGAATGTCAGTTGTCTTTCATGCCTGTCCTTGAACAACAAAAGCACTTGATCACCAAAATTACGTCCCCTAAATCAATATGGTGTAATCTTGTTTGTGTGTACTTGGGTGTATATGTGTTTGCTTTCACAACATTGTACCATGAAGTTCTAGCTAAACCCCATTTCCTTTTTGGCGTTACTGTTGTCAGATTTCTCATTTTGGTCTGTGCAGTGATAGAGAATGTCCTCTGTTGTGTTTCAGGTGAAATGGTCAGACTCGTCTTCTAGTAGTGTGACCAAAACCCATCTGGAGTTGGAGAATTTCCTTCTTAAGGTACCCATTTTTGTTTTTGTCATTTTTTACCAATCCAGTGCAATGTGACAAAACTATTAAAAATCTAACCAGTCACACAGAAGAAAAAAGAAGTTCCTTTCTTGTCAACTTTACCACTCTAACTAGGACTTAAATTCAGGATTTATGGGCACTTGGATAGCTCTACTGGTAGAGCAGGCCCCCATGTATAGAGGTTTACTCCTCGATGCAACGGCTGCAGGTTCAACTTCACCCTGCAGCCCTTTGTTGCATGTCATTCCTCCTCTCTGTCCCCTTTCATGTTTTCACCTGTCCTATATGAATCAATACCTAAAATCCCCGAAAGAAACTGGGGGATTTTTTTTAAATTCAGGATTTATGGTGCTGCTCTGTTACATTTGTAGTTCCTAAGTGTTAAATACACTCACCGGCCACTTTATTAGGTACACCTGTCCAACTGCTCGTTAACACTTAATTTCTAAGCAGCCAATCA
>NC_048428.1:5197299-5207408 GCF_013103735.1 Etheostoma cragini | reverse complement strand
AGAATGTTGTCCCAAAAGTCTTGGGGATCATCAAGATGTGTTGTGGAGAAATTGAAACGAGCTTTGATGTTCTTTTTGCTCAGCAGTGGTTTTCTCCATGGAACTCTGCCATGCAGGCCATTTTTGCCCAATCTTTTCCTGATGGTGGAGGTATGAACGCTGACCTTAACTGAGGCAAGTGAGGCCTGCAGTTCTTTGGACGTTGTTGTGGGGTCTTTTGTGACCTCTTGGATGAGTCGTCGCTGCGCTCTTGGGGTAATTTTGGGCGGCTGGGCGCTCCTGGGAAGGTTCACCACTGTTCCATGTCTTCGCCATTTGTGGATAATGGCTCTTACTGTGGTTCGCAGGATTCCCAAAGCTTTGGAAATGGCTTTATAACCCTTTCCAGACTGATAGATCTTAATTACTTTCTTTCTCAATTGTTCCTGAATTTCTTTGGGTCTCGGCATGATGTGTAGCTTTTAAGGATCTTCTGGTGGACCTTACTGTGTCAAGCAGCTCCTATTTAAGTGATGCCTTGATTGTGAACAGGTGTGGCAATAAATCATGCCTGGGTGTGGCTAGAGAAATTGAACTCAGGTGTGGACAACCACAGTTATAGTATGTTTTAACAAGGGGGGCAATCCCTTTTTCACACAGGGCCATGATGGTTTGGATTTTTTTTCACCTTTAATAATAAACACCTTCATTTACAAATTGCATTTTGTGTTTACTTGTGTTGTCCTGGACTATTGTTTAAATTGGTTTGATGTTCCGAAACACTTAAGTGTGACAAACATGCAAAGGAACAGGAAATGAGGAAGGGGGCAAACACTTTTTCACACCACTGTATTTATTGCTAGCAATATGTCATTTCACCCTAAAGCATCATTTATATACGATATCCATCTATAGATAGGAATACTTTCTATTCTGGTCTTTATACAAAATACATGCTATTACACACAATCTTATTTTGTATCACAAAAATACTATCACAATGACTCATTCAATATGCAACTGTGGGGATGCAGAACTGTCTTAACACCAGATGAATTTATAAAGACTATCACAACTGAGACGATGCAGGCGGTATTTGGGCAAAGCCACGCTCAGTTAAGCACACCGTATCTTATCAAACTGAATTGGGTTTGCACCTTTTAATGTGGGCAAAGTATTTAAACTGACTTTGATGACAATACAAAGACAATTTGTACAATTATGGTATTTGGAATTTGTTACATTATTAGCAATATTTCACGATATTTCTGAATATACTCTATATTTTCTAGGAAGTGGGCTAAATTCAGTTTAGTCTTAAGTCAAAGCCACTTGTGAAATGTCACAAGCACTTTAATCAAAACAGACTGTAATCGGAAAAAAAACCGTAACATTGATTAACTGTACTGTCCTGCAGTACTTGTCCGTGTAGGCTATTTGCAGTATATTAAATCTTTTTTAACCTAGTTATTTTGCACTGAAATGCCACTCGTCTGTCGGCTCTGACAGCGCTGCTTCAGCCTCTGTGCATGTCCTCGCACGGAGCGGCTGAACATCGGAGCTCGGCTTCGCGGCTCAGACACGAATAGACTATGAATTTAAAACTTCTACTCTTAAACACAAAAGGTACATCCACTTTAATATTTACTGCATATTTAAACATGTCTGTGGTCAAGCTCAGTGCCTCGCTGTGGTGCATTAACTCTGAAACTTTCTCCTTGAGTCCCTCACATTTTGGGTTAGTCCATGCATGATGGTGTGCCGTGCTGGCGCTGTATTTTAACAAGTTCTTATAACCTCAGCCCTCCATAACACCAATGGGCCTCATATCCTGAGCAATAACATTAACAATTCCTTCCGACGTTACCGTCTTTACGGGAGGGTGCGCCTATAGTTATAAAACGATTATTAGACTATGAAATATGCCAATTCTAATATATTCATATAGCCTCCAAACAGACAGGGCAACCTAACGCAGACAATTTAGCTTACCGTTATTAGGTGATATGCCATGTTTGTAGTTGAGCTGCGATATGCAAACTGTTGCATTCATTTTTTTTTCGTTATCTATTTTTGTAAGATGCTGCCACACTGCCGATGACTTCGACATGGTTGAGGAGGACTGACTGGAAATTAAACCCTCTCAATTTAATAAATATTCATCAAACCACTAAACCAAGGCTTTCTACTTCTTTCTTCAATCTGTCCCCAGTGAGCTGGGATAATCAAAAAAAGTGAAAACAAGGGGGGTGTTGTGAAGACAGACTGTTACCAGTGAAACAGGGATGCTCTGAAAACACCCCCATTAGCAATTAGTGCTTTCCACCCATAGACCGTAACGGTCTAGGCTTCCCCCTGATGAAATTAACACGGAAAAAAATCGACCAATCAGAATTTTGGTCGAGCCAGAACGTATCGACCAATAAATCGACCAGTCAACTGGGAGATTTCAGCCCTACCGCTTGGATATCCAACAGCTGTCTCTATCTCACACACACACACAGTAAGCTAAAACTTGAGCCAATCCCTGTTACTCTATCAGAGTCGTCATTCTCGACCAGTTGTTTTTCTTCATGACGCAATAAATGTTATTTTAAATTTCAACTTGTATTCTGTTGTTGTTGTTTAGGATTCATTTCAGGTATGAAGTAAGCAAGCCTGTGTGTTGGCCTTAGCGCTGAGGGAAGAGGGAAGTCTCGGAGAATAGACACCGTGCAGCTGCTCCATTGCTTGCTCACCTTCTCAAGTTCTGGCCCAATCGGGCAACAGGCTGATTGTATTTACTGGTCCAATGTAACTTTTTACTGGCTCCGGGGCATCTGAAAATTCTTATTGTTGGACCCTGTTGCGAGTGAGTGAGGCGGGCAGACAGAGCGAGAGAGTGGGGTTGTGAGTGTGTGAGAGAGATGCACTGGCACGGCTTTATGGAAGAAATGGGTCATGTAACGCAACATCAAACTATATAAATATAAACGGAAAATATGTCTTTATACCATCCAGCCCTAGTTGGCAGACAATGATCAGTGTTCCCAGTAAAACAGCCCATTTCTGAGTGAATAGATGAAGTATAAAGAGGAAAATATCAATATTTTTTAGTTACAATCCCATTTTAGAACATATGGGTAACACATAGACATGAGGAAAAAATGTACCTTTTCATAGTGCCTATTTCACAGAACCGGGAATGTTTGGTGTTTCACTTGAATTAGATTTATTTATTTGTCATAGGTCCTTGTCTAATTGCATGCAGTCCATAAAGAAAAGGAGTAGATGATTGGGCTAGGGCTCTCGGGGGCTTGGCACCGGCACATAAACCTGCTTGTTTGGGTCCGGATGTGCCTGCTTGCAGTCAGTTGCCTACTGGAAATATGTCATATAACATTTGATGAAAGTGAGTCTTTTGAAAAAATTATATATCTGACAGTTAATGAAAGATTTTTGAAATGTCATGTCTATTTTGTCTGGGTAAAGATGAGATGAAAACAATAGGAACACGGCAACAACTCGCGCAGCACTATAGACAATTCATTCAACATAATGCCGTGTCCACATTGGCAGGATTAACAGATAAAATGGGTGGAAGCTAGTTGCTCAGAAGCTCCAACGGCCGCTACGATTACATGTCTCTGACCAACCGGTTGTACCAGTCCTTGCCGTCGCATCTCCTTCAGCGGCAGGGCTGCAAGATGGCCACCACTCGCCTCCAAGCATTGGAGAGCCCCACTCGCCGTATGTGTGTGTGTTTGTGTGTGTGTATGTGTGTGTGTAGTACTAGTAGTAGTAGTTGTAGTAGTAAAGAGAGAGAATGGGAGAAGGAAGTTTGTGTGACGTAGACCGGGTAACCACAGACCCAAATCTTCTCAGCTGTTTCTACAGTCATATGCCTCTTCATGTGCCACATTATGTTTGGCACATTGTGTGGTTCACTTCTTGTATCAAAACAAGGTTATACAATGTGTAATCAAGTGGGGACTGATTAACAGTAATGTAAATGCTAAATGCCTCTAAATCTGTTGATACTACAACAACGCAAGATAAAGGCCCTTAACCTTGCAGTTTTTCCATTTCTTTGCACAAAAAGTTATTGAAAACAATGACAACATTCTATTAACAAATAATTTATAAAGGAAAAACTATTTGCATATTAAACAAACCATACTAAAAGATGATACAGATACAGATTAAGTGAAGTCTTTGCGTTGTCCAAAGTTACATGTTATTGTAAATATCAACACTGTCTCCTCCTAACTTTTGTTAAGTCATATAAGACTAACGCTAAAGTAAAATTTGGGTTCATTTTGTTAGATCATTGTTTTGGTTTTTAAGTGTTTTAATCTGTGTTTTGGGGCTCTAAGATGTTTTGAACATGTCTATGTTGCAGTCATTAAAATCTCATCTGAACAGATTTATGTCATTCAAACTACTCTGATTTGTAGTTAAAATCTTTAACAGCCAACTTAATAAAATTAGGTTTTATTGGTACTTGAGTCCATAAATACAGTTAATGAATATGGGCAGGGAAAACGGGAATAGAAGGCCTCGGTTAGCAACAATAAGAACAGTAACTCCCACGGCTAGCCCACCAGCAGCAGGATGCTACTTATGACTTAGTCTGAAGAAAATTGTTGACACCCAGTCATGCACACGGCAAGCAACTTCACAAGAGGGAGGAGATTTTATTTACCTGGGCGGGTCTCAATCCACCTACTCTTGTGTGTATGGTAAAAATGTATTATGATTTATGATGAAATTAAACATGCCTATTAAGCTCATGGGTGCAGTAAGACAATGTGTTACTATCTGTGTGTTAATTAGTGGTTTGGTCCAATATGAACAGACTGTTGTGGGTGCTGTTGGCTCGCTCTCTTCGCCATCTGTTTTGCTGATTTTTCATTCTGTAATTGAGCACTACAGACTCTTGTTTGTTAATGTGAATCTCTGTTTGGAAAACATTAATTTTTGAAGGGATAAGCAGTAGTAATTAGTGTAATTAGTTTTATAACAATATTACTGTCTCTGAATTGTAATGTGTTAAACTACTTTTGCATTACTTTTGAGTTACTTTCACCAAAGTAACAGCAGAAGTTTGACTTGGCAGCTAGCTTGTGAATTTCACCACCAGATCAATAAAGTCTCCTCTTTATCTTTAATACATCATAGATTATTCATAATATTTTGTATAATTAAGATGAATAGGCAAAGTAACTAACGCTATATAATAACACTTATAATGTTTTGTATTCAAAACTAGTCCCTCCAGGATTTCGTGGCCTTTTTTTTAGATTGTTGCGGCCAAAATGCCTGATGTTGTGGGAGCTTTTGTAAAAATTGTGATAAAAGTTGCGATGTCTTTTGTATGTATGTTGCAATGTCGTTGCGGGCGATAGAGAATGTTGCAAAACAAGTTGCAATTATTTCTTTTTTTGTAAGTTCTATAAAAATAAAAAAGAAACTTGTTTTAAGGAGAATAAAACTACTCTGGGGTGAGTTTTCCAAGTAACCTTGCCAATAAGGCTGAGGATGCTGCAAATGAGGATGGCTGGTGGATTGAAGAGTATAATAACTTATTTAATGAATCAAATTTGAACATGTCTCTCAGTGTCTTGTTGATCTTTACATTGTTAGTTCATTTCCTATACTGGCACGACCTTAAAATCCTGGAGGGACCGCCTAACACCATTGTATTATTGTACACATTAGCTACAACAGTAACAGCAATTACCCTATGTAATTCACTCCTACATCTTCCTACTTGGGAGAAAAATGTGCTCCTTGGAAAAAAGTTACCATTATGCCCAAATCCTACTAATCAAATGAACTGGACTTTGAGGTCAAGTGAAGTCGAATGCTAAAGCCCATTACTGCATTATACTCCATTATTTTCAATATTTTGAATTATGACCCGCCACCAGAATGTTGTGTTTACTTGACAAAAATTAAGACGTTTTCACTATACATTTGGGTCTGAAAATTAATGGTGTGCAAAAAAAAAATCAATTCACATTTGTATCGTGATTCAAGCTCCACAGATTCAAAATCGATCCATAGAATCCTAAAAATCAATTCCTATTTATTTATTTTTATTTTTGTATTGGCGTGTATACTATCACAGAGGGAATAACTACATTAACACGTGAATTTTTTTTTTTTCTTTTATTGAGAAAGATTTTGAATCAAATCTTGAGCCTAAAAATCAATATTGAATCGTGACGTTTTCTGAATCGTGCATTCCTACTGAAAATAAATCCAGATAGCTCAGTTGGTAGAGCGGCCGCCCATTTACGAAGGTTTGCTCCTCAACGCAGCGGACCCGGGTTGAACTCCGACCTGTGGTCCTTTGCGGCATGTCATTCCCCCTCTCTCTCCCCTTTGATCTCTTCAGCTGTCCTGTCAATAAAGGCCTAAAAATGCCCCAAAAATAATCGTAAAAAAAAATAACAATGCAGAAAAGACGTCCCCCCCCAAAAGCCCTATGAATTTCACTGGCTTATCTCACCAAGCTATTACTGTTACACTCCACTATGAGGCAAATTGTTTGCTCTAAAATGCATAGACTTGGCCAGCCACCAAAGCTGAATGCACAATGGCAGGCATTTAGCAACAGAGCTGAAAGCATGTGAATGGGTTTGTGTGCAGGTGAACTAAAGGAAACTCCAGACATAACCAAACTAATCAAGACTGATTGGTGATAGTCTTACAGAATTTAAGTTCTTTTTTTTTTTTTTAAGTTTTTGTTCGTCAGACAGTATTACGTGTGTGTATGTGTGTGTGAGTGTTTGTGTAAACAGGGTGTTACCTACCTCAAAGTTGTATTCCTTGTCTATCCTGGTCCGAGAGATGCTCCTGAGCACAATTCCCTCTATATGCACTGCTGCAACAACGGGGAACAGTAATAAACATTGACTCAGTCTCTCCGACAAGTTTAACAAAACAAGAGCAATGTAGCAATTAGGACTTAGGTAATAATGACTTTACAAACACAACAAGCCTATACCATCAGAGTTATCATAGCATTCACTAGATCTGAATTAGATCATTGGTGTGTCCAGACAATTTGTCACTTAAAAAGGAATTAAGGAAACACTTAAACTGGAGGCGGTATGTGTCACTGTGGCAACTGTCAACATAAAAATCTGTGAAGGGCCAAGTAAATGAGTAACAACAAAAAAAGAAGAAAAAAAAAGAAAATGTAATGTAAAAACAAATTCCAGCTATAATAACATAACAAGCTTTATTAATTTAAACATGATAGTTTGGCAGGAATTTTTCCCCTGCAGTGTTTATTCAAAGACTGCTTTGGTGGAGTAAATCAAATTAAGACGAAGAAATCCCCAAATCAAAATGCTTTAAAGGTTCCCTGTTGTACCTGCAGCAAGTTTTTGGTTATCATAATCACCTTCTCTTTGTGTTGTCCAGCAGCTGGAGCATCGACTCTGGCAAGGAGAATGGGAGGCTGTACATTCCCCCAAACCCAGGGCTGGGGAAGGCAGGTAATTGCTCTCCTGACCTGTGAGATCCTGAAGACCAAAAATACACCAAGTCAGGTACTGGCTCATACTGGTTCGTTCCAATGTTGACCTACAAGTGCATGGCTATGATGCCTTTCACATGTTTCATACTTATCTAACAATGAAACACACTGATAAAATGCACCATCCCGTATGTTTTGCAGAATCATATCAGCAGTAACAAGTTATCATGTTTAAGTTGTATTATTTGATGTTTCAATAGTCTATATCTACAATGTTCTACTTCCAGGATTCCGGTTGATCTAAATTCGGCAGATTTCTCTCTCTCTCTCTCTCTCTCTCTCTCTCTCTCTCTCTCTCTCTCTCTCTCTCTCTCTCTCTCTCTCTCTCTCTCTCTCTCTCTCTCTCTCTCTCTCTCTCTCTCTCTCTCTCTCTCTCTCTCTCTCTCTCTCTCTCTCTCTCTCTCTCTCTCTCTCTCTCTCTCTCTCTCTCTCTATATATTTGTAACTATTCTAAATGTCCTTTGATTTCTTTTTGTCTCATTATTTTTGTAATTTTAATGCTTTTACCAATATGGAAAAGTGGATTGGCTCGCTTTGTGCAAATGTTTTTTAAAAATTAAAAACAACTTTAGAAACTTAACTTTAAAAACAACAGTAGGCATAAAGCCTACTGTAGTGTTCAATTTCTTACTAACATTCTCACTTGGAGCAATTAATCTCTCACACAATGTAACACTGTCCACCAATAAAAGGGCATCAGCTGCGTGCTTGGCCATCAGGTGGTATTTCAGACTAGATGTGCTGCGATGATAGCTCAGTTCACAACGACAAACACACAGATCACATTGGTCTGGTCAACGGAACATTCTGCAACTTTAAAAAGTAAACTTTCCATCCAGAATCTTATTGGCGTCCATTTCCTCATCTTACGCTCGCCATCCACTCAAAACGTAATGTTACTACTCTCTGGCTGGCTCGACAAGCCCAAACGGCGTGTGTACGACATGCCTGTTGTTTAGTTTGCAGTGGGCGGCTGTGGCTCAGTGGTAGAGCGGTTGCCTGCCAATTGGAAGGTTGGTGGTTCGATCCCCGCCCCTGCAGTCATTGTCGAAGTGTCCTTGGGCAAGACACTGAACCCCGAGTTGCCCCCGGTGCTGCGCATCGGAGTGTGAATGTGTGTGAATGTTTATCTGATGAGCAGGTGGCACCTTGTACGGCAGCCCCAGCCACAGTGTATGAATGTGTGTGAATGGTGAATGTTCCCTGTAGATGTAAAAGCGCTTTGAGCAGTTGTTAAGACTGGAAAAGCGCTATATAAATACAGCACATTTACATTAGTTTCAGGTCTAACTAGATCCAGTGTGACGTTGTAGTTTTTCTAATGTTACCAGTTGTTAGAACAGCATGTGAAAAAACTACAGTTTGCTAGGCCATAAAGAAAGGTAATCTAGCGTTGACGCTGTTAAAATGGGTTTGCGTTAACGTCGTTAATTACGTGTTTAACTGACAGCAGCACTAGTTTAAAGAAATAATAATAATAAACCAGAGCACGTTTCTCTCCCATACCAGAATGCTAAATACCCAGATCCGCTTCCACAGCGCTGTGGAGTAAGGTGTGGCAAAGTGAGACTAACATTCTAATAACAAACCTTTGTTTGATAATTCAAAAGCAAAGTACTAATGCTTGAGCACAGTGCAAAGTTGGATCATCCACATTGGGAGTTGTTTGTTTTGTTGTCTGGCAGAAACTGAGCTACACCAGTTGTGGTCGATCAGAAGGGATGAAACTAACATTATGAAACACAAAGAAACACCAGGAATCATTGTTATTTTCAACCATACTCTATTTCATTGTTACTCTTTCATTTCCTTGACAGGGACAGTGACTATGTATCAACAGCAAGGTAACAAAACGAGCCAGACTTAGCTCTGCAGGTTAATTTTCATCTATCATCTGTAGTAACCTAAAAAAATTAAATTCAATAAATGACTTTTTACACTCAACAGACAAAAGCAACATACACAGACCCTCCCTCTGTCTTTTACCACATCTGACAGCGCCACAGGGTAGAGACAGAACAGGACTCTAAAAATGGCATGTGGGATTTTATTAAGAGCAGTGCATCTTCACCAGGCCAGGCCCTGACTCCCAATGATGTCAACCTCCTGGATTTCTTTATTTTTATATAACAGTGATCGCCTTGCAGAGTGTTGGACCAACTGTATAAAAGGTACAAGTACAGTACCCGTTCAAAATGTGTCTGTTAGAACGGGCCGATTGATTGGCCCTTGATATATG
The DNA here is from genome assembly GCF_013103735.1 of Etheostoma cragini. Taxonomy (NCBI): domain Eukaryota; kingdom Metazoa; phylum Chordata; class Actinopteri; order Perciformes; family Percidae; genus Etheostoma; species Etheostoma cragini. Next base: position 5,197,659 of record NC_048428.1, on the reverse strand, counting down.
GCTTCTTGTGGTATTCTCCAGAGCCAAGTTGATTCCAAAAATTACTTAAAGAAGGACCGGAAAGCTCTTACTATGCAACTCCACTGTAGCCCACTGACTGATTGACTTACAGTGTGCTTTAACCCTTGTGGTGTCCTAGGGTCAAATTTGACCAGTTTAAAAATAAAATGTACACCAGATGGGTTTCTTTGAACCAAAATGCTCTAAATTCCAATGCCCAGCTTCATCCAGTACCAACAGAAACCAAGTGTGAAGTAGATTGGATGAATGGTTCATGAGATATTTCAAAGGCACACACACACACACACACACACACACACACACACACACACACACACACACACACACACACACACACAC